>NW_015554047.1:54626-75415 GCF_001515605.1 Sinocyclocheilus anshuiensis
ATAGCTAATTTGACAAATGTCACCAAGTGTCATCCTATTCTGGTGAAGCAGAAAATTAAAAAAAAATGTAAACATACATTTGTTTTTTTGGTCAAAACTGACTGAAGAGGCCCAAAGAGTCAAAGATGATAAAGGCACTGCATGTTTGTTTAATATGTGAACAGATAAACAAATTTAAAATTCATTTAAAAGTTACAATTATCCATTTTTATTTTCAAAGTGTCTTCAAGGTGTTAACTAGCCTAATCAGAGTCCCATTCTTTTGTGAAATGTTCACCACAGTGTTTCCTGTGACTGACTTTCTGTCTGTGTGTGTGTGAGTGTGTGTGTGTGTGTGTGTGTGTGTCTGTGTCTGTGTGTCTCTCTCTCTCTCTGTGTGTATGTGTGTATACCTGTTTTTCTATTCTGGTGGGGACTTAAACCTGAATACACACAGACTCATGGGGACTCGTGTCACCTAAATTGAGGTCCCCACGGGTAAACATGCTAATAAATCAAGTTTTTTGAAAATCTAAAAATGCACAAAGTTTTCTGTAAGGGGTAGGGTTAGGGTTAGGGGATAGAAAATATCGTTTGGTCAGTATAAAAGTAATAGAAGTCTATGGAAAGTCCCCACAATTCACAGAAACAAACGTGTGTGTGTTTTGACATCACAGGAGAAAGGGGCTGATCTCGGCTCCATACACATGATCGGTGTCAGTTTAGGGGCCCACATCTCAGGTTTCACTGGGGCCAATTTTAATGGAAGCATTGGCAGAATAACAGGTGAGACTGATCCGTTCTCCTGAAGCTCTGAGTGGAGTGTTTCAGTGTGTGATTGATTGTGATGTTTGCGTGTCTCACTCAGCGCTGGATCCGGCAGGGCCCGAGTTTAACGGTCAGCCCCCCAGCGAGCGTCTCGACCCGTCTGATGCCCAGTTCGTGGAGGCGCTGCACACAGACATGGACGGTGTGTTTCTCTCACACATCACGAGACGGGGCTCTTGACTATGTGACACTCTATATAGAACATGAATATCTAGACGTGGTTAACTCATGGCTGGTGTTTTCTTGCAGCGCTGGGCTATCGTGATGTTCTGGGTCACATCGACTATTACGCAAACGGTGGAGCGGATCAGCCTGGATGCCCCAGAACCATCTTTTCAGGTCAGCTGTAACCATTTTAATAGCATTTTAATGTAACCTCAATTAAAAATAGTATTACACAAAACACACACACACTGCTGCTGTTCAGTTTGGGATCAGACGTTTCTTCTGCTCATCAAGGCTGCATTTATTTGATCAAAAATACAGGAAAAAACTTGATATTGTGAAATATTATTTACAATTTAAAGTAGCCGTTTTCTATGTGAGTATCTGTTAAACTGTAATGTATTTCTGTGATGCGCAGCTGTATTTTCAGCATCATTACTGCAGTCTTCAGTGTCACATGATCTTCAGAAATCATTCTAATATGCTGATTTGCTGCTCAAGACACATTTCTCTATCAATTTATTTAAAATAGAAATCTTTTGTAGCAATGTAAGTCTTTACTAGTCTTTGCTGAAGTATAAGTATTAATTAAAAAAAAAAGAAAGAAAAGGGAAAAAAATGTACTAACCCCAAACTTTTAAACTGTATTGTATTATTGTTAAATATAAATTATAATTTAAAGTATATTAAAATAGAAAACAGTTATTTTAAATTGTAATAATATTTTACAATAATTTTATGTATTTATTTATTTTTTTTAACATTAAAAATCTTACTGGTCCTAAACTTTTGAATGGCAGTGTGTATTTGTGTACTCTTTAAACTTAAAAATGCTTGTCAAATTAAATAAAAAATAAAGATTGATTTTAAATCTTTCAGTATTTACATTTTTACTTGCTTTCTAACCATACCTCTCAGAATTTTCAAATGCAAGGCATATAAAAGTGTAAGCAATTATATCATAATTACTTGCAAGATGCTACTCGCGCTCTTAAAGAAACATAAGAAAAAAGAAAGAATATCTTCATGCCCCAGACTAACATGATGCTCTGCATTCTCTCTTCATATTTCATATTGTGTAAGTTGCTCTATGCATGCTATATCATAATGTGTATATATGCAGGAGTCTGTAGTTTTGAGCTCTTCTCTGATGTTCCACAGGCTCGCAGTATTTCAAGTGTGACCATCAGAGGTCAGTGTTTCTGTACATGAGCTCCGTGAACAGCTCGTGTCCCATCACTGCGTACCCCTGTGACTCCTACACACTCTTCCAGGACGGGGAGTGCATGGACTGTGGGAGGTTCACGCCGGACGGATGCCCTGTTTTCGGTAAACTGAGCGCACTCTGAGCTTCATGTGATCAGTCGGCTGTTCTGAGACAGACCTGCTTTCATTGCACTGTGCAGGTTATGATGCTGTGCGCTGGAAGGACAGGCTGCTGCAGCTGATTCAAACCAGGACGTATTTCCAAACTAATAAAGCGTCTCCATTCTGCAGTGAGCATCGCTTTACAGCATCTTTTTTATTACATTTCAACTGTGAGCAGATTAGTTAAGTTTCAGGTTAAGATGCATATGTGACCCTGGAGCACAAAACCAGTCAGAAGGGTACATTTTTGGAAATTTCTGAATAAATAATCTTTCCATTGATGTATGGTTTGTTAGGATAGGACAATATTTGGCTGAGATACAACTATTTGAAAATCTGGAGAAAATATTGAGAAAATCATCTTTAAAGTTGTTCAAATGAAGTTCTTAGCAATGCATATTACTAATCAAAAATTAAGTTTTGATATATTTACGGTAGGACATTTACAAAATATCTTCATGGAACAATGATTTTTGGCATAAAAGAAAAATGGGTAATTTTGACCCATACAATGAATTGTTGGCTATTGCTACAAATATACCCCAGCGACTTGAGACTGCTTTTGTGCTGCAGGGTCACTTATATATAATGTAACAGCTTGTTTACGTAATCTCTGACTCCACTAGAGTTCGGTTACAAGGTTGATATTGTCACATGGAACCAGAAGACACACTGGGGATATTTAACGATTAAATTAAGCGATGGACAGGAAGAGGCGCAAGTTGAGCTCAATCAGTAAGTCTCGTTCTCGTGTAAGGAGTATTCCCAGATCGATGTTTTGGATGCTGATGTTTCTCCTCTCTCTTCCAGTAAATCCCTGATGTTTGAGAGGTTTGTGGAGAGCAGCGTTCTGGCTCAGTTTGACCGAGACGTCCAGCCTGTGAAAGAGATCTCGCTCAAGTTCTGTACGGGGAAAGGACTCCGGCCACGCAAGAAACTGCGGCTCCTGCGCATCCGCCTCACTCCTCTACAGAACCACCTCAGGTCTGTGTGCTTTCATCTGAAGCAAGAGTTCATGTCTGAGCTCTTCTTATACATGCTCTTCATGAACTGTTCACAGCAAGCCCAATAGCAGCTCTGTCAACCAGTGATCTGTGCTTCGTTTAATTCAAGCATGAGGTCTCAAGGTGTGTCATGTTTGATGACAAACATACTCAAAAGTTTGTTATTTTTAAATAAATTTATACTTTTATTCATCAAGTCTGCATTAAATTGATCATAAATGAGAGTAAAGACATTTAGAATGTTACAGTAGATTTCTATTTCAAATAAATGCTGCTCTTTTGAACTTTCTGTTCATCTGTGAATCCTGAAAAATAAAATGTATCAGTTTCCACAAAAATATTGTGCAGCACGACTGTTTTCAACATTGATAATAATCAGAAATGTTCAGCAAATCAGCATATTAGAATTATTTCTGAAGATCATGTGACACTGAAGACTGCTGAAAATCCAGCTTTGATCACAGAAATAAATTACAGTTTAACACACATTCACATAGAAAACAGCTGTTTTACATTCTAATAATATTTCACAATTTTTACTGTATTTTTGATCCTTGGTGAGCAGAAGAGCCTTCTCTCAGAAACATTAAAGTATCTTACTGACCCCACACTTTTAAATAGTACTGTAAATGGTTCTTGCTCGCTGAAACATTCATCAATGTACACGGGATTGAGAAATGTCGCAGGCTAGATTCAAACTCACTGCCGATGTGAATTAAATCCGAGGTTATTCAGACATAAAGATTTCATTGATGCTTGTCAGTACACATCTTAAACAGAATAGAGACAAAGTCCAGCGTACACCTGACAGCCACAACATCTCTTCTGTTTTGTCACTCAAACTCAGATTCACTAAACCGTTGTCTTGTGTTTCAGCAGGCCTCTGTGTCGCTATGATCTTCTGCTGGAGGAAAATAAAGAGGTGACGTTCAGACCGATTCCCTGTGAAGACTCGAACTTCTGATCCAGACACCGCTGTCCTTTTCTCTCGGGTCAGCGTCAGTGCTGTCTTTCAGAGTCCCTTCAGAAATCTGATTTACAGCTTGTTGTTTGGTTTTCTTAAAGAAAGTGTTGCTGTACCTTCGTGGTTTTTATGTAATGTAAATAAATATTTTTGTAAATATTTATTTGTCTTGTTTTTGCCTCGGTGATATTTATGGTATTGCTTTAGTTTTCTTTGTTTTAAAGTATAGTTTTTTTCTTAGAGGACACTTTTTTTCTTTACATCTTATGCCTCACTTCTTGCCTTTGCTCACTGCATATAAAAATGAAATTGTGATGTAATCATACATGTATAAATATAATAGCAATGTTAATAAATTTCATCACACGCTACTATTGAAAAGTTGGTTGTCCAGTAACTTTTCTTGTTTTTCAATTGATACATTTGCATTGTAACAAAAAAATCTATTTTTTAAAAATGCAAGTTCTTCTGAACGTCATCAGAATCCTGAATAAATGTATCACAGTTTCCACAAAAACATTAACCGTTTTCAATACTGATAATAATAAGAAGAGCAGCAAATCAGCATATTAGAATGATTTCTGAAGATCATGTGACACTGAAGACTGCTGAAAATTCAGCTTTGATCACAGGAATAAATTACAGTTTAACACATATTCTTTTTTTGTTGAAGTCTAACTGACCTTGAGCTTTAGAATCCTTCTTCACTCAACATGGAAAACGGCTGTTATATATAAAGATGAAATTAAAAGTAAGGTCTGATGTTAATAAGTCTAAGTAATCAATGCATGTGATTGAAACTATAGGTTGCTCTCTCTTTCCAGTCATCGTGCATGGTTTCAAACCCAAAACGTGTTTTATACAGCAATATGTTCACGGAGTTCTTCCTCAGTCTTTGTAAGTTCTTCATTGCACACTTGAGTTTGGCCGAGACTCCATGTCTGTATCTGTGATGTCTGACGGCTTCATCAGAGCTGGCTCACTTGGACATGTGCTTCTTAAGACATTCCACTTCAATCTGAAGAGAAAGAGAGCACTAGTGAGTGTTCATGGTACAAAACTAAACAACACATTACAAGCAAGACACAAGTTGCTATGTTTTCCAATTGATTTAATTTATTTATGCCTTTACTGTTATCCAAACCTTAAATAACTTTTGGGTTTTTGGTTATTAAAAAATAAATAAGCAAGTCCAGCCCAGGTAATACAAAAAGTAGTCTAACGTATCGCATTACTTTCCATAAAAAGTAACTAAGTAACACAATTCGTTACTTTTATATGGAGTAACGCAACATTGTAATGCATTACTTTTAAAAGTAGCTTTCCCCAACACTGCTCACGAATGAAACTGTTTAACATCTAGAGGCTCTTGACTCACTTGCAGTGACAAACGCATCTTCTTTTCTTCATCCAGTTCGTTCAGGAGCAGTTTGATTTCTTTCCTGAAACACAGTGACGTTGCATTTACAGAAAAATAAGGATAAGAAGTCCAAAACAGCGTGCATTGATGTTACACAAACTTGTGCTGAGACTTCAGCGTGTCCAGGTCATCTCGTAGCTCTCGGAGCTCCGCTCTCATCTGCTCTATAGCGCCGGGGCCCCGCGGGGCCGCTCGCGGTTTAGCAGCTAACGCCGAGAGATACGCCGGGAGCGGAGTCATGCTTGTGCCAGAAGAAGAGCTGCTGACGGGCTCCTGACAAAAAACATCAAAGGGACCATCCTAATCGTTTCAGTTCAGCTGTAAGCAGTTTGTTCTCTAGGGGCCTCATACTGCCAGGGGCCACAAAAGCCTAACAGGAGGTGTTGAGTAAGTTACTCTTAAAAAGTAAGTAATTCGTAGCTACTAACTACACCTTCAACAGAATAATTAGATTGCTGTACTAATTACTCTCTTTAGAAAGTGTTGCATTACTTATTACTAATTACTTGCTAAATCCCATATTAACCTCGACCAGTTGAGCAGAACAAGGATAGACATGAAACTGCTCTTCTAATTCTTCCAGATCAATAATATAAAAGTGCATAAATTATTCTAGAACTGACAAAAGTATTTACATGAAGGTTTAATATAGAATTGTTCTAAAGTCTATACAGTATTTAATGCAATCACAGCAGAAGTAACTAATTAAATCCCTTACTTTTTCAAGCTAAAATTGAATTATATATATATATAGTATATGAATTACACATAATACATAATATATATTTAATTAGTGCTGTCAAATGATTAATCGCGATTAATCGCATCCAAAATAAAAGTTTTTGTTTACATAATATGTGTGTGTCCTGTGTATATTTATTATGTATATATAAATACACACACATTCATGTATATATTTAAGAAAAATATGTTATATTTATACGTTCAGTATATTTATATAAAATATAATAATATACATGTAAATATTTTCAAAATATATACTGAATGTGTATTTATATATACATAATAAACAAACACAGTACACATATATTATATAAACAAAAAAAATTATTTTGCATGCGATATATAATTACTTAATAATTCATTTATTTCAGTAATTGCTTAGTAATGCATTACACCCAACACCAGAAGGTGAGCATCGGGCCCAAAAAATCCAGTTTTGAATGCTGAAGATTAATAAAAACTACTATTTTAGTCAACATTTTTAGACTTACATTTTAGATACTCTAAACTATTTCCTTTTGTTAATAATTAACATTAAAATAAAATTTAAAATATCTGGGCTGCACAATTAATCAATAAGGGATATTTTTCAAATTGCAGTCATGATGCATGACAAAATAATCACAATATAATTTTTGCTGTGCAGCCTATCAGTCAATATAATTACTTAATAATTCATTTATTTCAGTAATTGCTTAGTAATGCATTACACCCAACACCAGAAGGTGAGCATCGGGCCCAAAAAATCCAGTTTTGAATGCTGAAGATTAATAAAAACTACTATTTTAGTCAACATTTTTAGACTTACATTTTAGATACTCTAAACTATTTCCTTTTGTTAATAATTAACATTAAAATAACATTTAAAAAAATCTGGGCTGCACAATGAATCAATAAGGGATATTTTTCAAATTGCAGTCATGATGCATGACAAAATAATCACAATATAATTTTTGCTGTGCAGCCTATCAGTCAAAATAAAACACTAAAATGTATGTATTGTATGTGTTTACTTGCATGTGACCATTAACAAAAAATCAGGGAATAACATTAAATGACTGAAACATGAACTTCTAAGACCTTTGACTGACAGAAACCCCTGCAGTCTGGAAAAATAGTCTTTTTGTCTTCGTAACAGACTTACTGTGGTGTCTTTGGGTGCATCTGTGTTGCTATAAAGAAACTTGAGGGCCAGCAGGTCTGGTTCCTGATGCACTTCGTTCATTTTCTGGCCTGTTTGTTCATCAGCAGTCTGCAAAGAGAAGTAATAAGCACAAAACACTCAATATCTTCAGAACATCTTTATCTTTATTCTCTAGACGTCAGTTTTAGGTTCTAAAATGTGTCTTATCCTAAACAATGTTACACCAGTAATACTGTAGTTTAGTGAGTTAGGAAACTATCACACTGTTTTGTACAGTATCAGTCATAGCAATGTGTGAGTTGTTAGAATGTGACTTACACACCGATTAAGACTGAGAAGTTAAATATAAGTCGAGGACAAACACAAACCGTGACAAAGGTTCTGTCTATACGAGGAGGTTTGGATGACACTGGTTAGTGCATGATAACTCAAGTGTCACGGCTTGTTCATGCAGTCATTAAATACGTGATGATTGGCTTTCAGACGTGATTCAGAGAGAGCATGTTCTCCAGTCTGCTGTGTTCGCTCAGAGTCGACACGACGGACTTCAAATCTTCAACATCTGTGACAATGAGACGTGGAAAATAATGCACACGCAGTTCTGGGGGGAAATAAAGTGCCACGGGCCAAACTATAATTCATGAACGACTGTCCTCAAAAATTATATTAAATATTTGAGTCTATAAATATTAATAGAAAGAGCAACATTACACTCTAAAAAATGCTGGGTTAAATATAACCCAGCGCTGGGGAGAAATAAAATAAATGCAAAAAATTTACTGAGCACAATAGAGCATAAAACAAATGTAAATATATGCATGAGTGCTCTCATTTGTATTTGGTCAATGAATGAAGGATCGAGCAGACGGATGTTTTAATAAACAACGCTGTAAATGCATGGCAAGAAGAAATAAGGAGCTCATGGATCTGACACACGAACAAACTCCAGAAGCACAAAAGATAATCATTTAGGTGCACAATATAAAACAATATTTGATTTGATTTAAGAATCATTTGGTGTTTCAGTAAATATCAGCCGTGGTTTTAAAGTTTGTTTTGTACATTCACTGCTGTGGTCACTAGAGGAATCTATATTTAGCTACTTCTCACACCAACTGTGTTGTAACTGTACACCATCATGACAGAGACTATTGTCCAGACTAAGTTTAGCCAGAACCTCTCACTCACCAGCCTGATCCAGCCCGAGAAATACAATCTAGTAAAGAGAAATTAAATCAGACATTGCATTATATTAGAGTTACTGATGCATCTAAAGCATATTATTGTATAAGTCCAGCGATAAAACACTGTGGGCTTCGAGGTCTGGTTCAGAAAACTCACGTCTCTGTTTTGCAACGGTAACTTTCCAGACTACATCCGCAGCAAGACGCTCATGTCTTCATTTCATCTTGTGTCTGTCAGCAGGATGGTTCTCCAGCTCTTCTGCGGCGTTTCTCTGCTTCTCAGGAGCCTCTTTGACTCCTAATACTCTCTCCTTTTATGGAGCCCTCAAGACACCAATCAGAAGCCATGCACACGTCCCGCACATTTGTCCCACAGATTCTTTCTCTGTGTCGTAGAGTAACAATAAAGTGATCAAACCTATGCAATAAAACCTCAGCTGTTTAGATCAAAAAGTATGTTTGATATCAACACTCAACGCAGCATGCAAATCAGGTCAGATGATGATGATGCATGGGGGAATTCTGGGTTTGCATCGTTTCTGTGTGTATTTCGGATCAATCAGCCTAAATAATTAAAGCACTGCTGATCAGACTGGACAAATGCAAACAAATGGTCAGTCTAAACGTGTCTGGACTCTGACTTTCACACTATCATTCATATTTTTATCAATGTAACACGTTTCAGGCTCTGAAGTTCATAAACATGAAAGGAAGCTCACATGCAGGTTAATTACACACTCAAACCAAACACTCTTTTGTGATTTATTATGCCTTAAACATTTGTGCTTGATAACAACATAATTTATTGTCCAGCATCAAAACTGGTGTAACATGAGACTCAGATAATGCTAGACATCAAGCTTTGCAAATACATGCAAACACACAGCAACAAACAATTAGGCCATTAACAATTGTTTAGGCTATGTGTCATCACTTTCACACACAACACTGAAACTACCTTCATTTCACTTTCTGTTTAGATCATCATACATTGAAACATGTAAGCTACTACTACCCTTATGAAAATTAACCATGGATTTATGATAGCAAACGAGTTGTAACCATGTTTTTTTTACTTTTAAACTATGGTTAACAGTGTTGGGGAAAGTTACATTTAAAGATAATGCATTACAATATTGCATTGCTCCCTAAAAATAACTAACTGCATTACGTAGATACTTTTTATGGAAATGTCCCTGCTGAAAAAACAATAGACACCATCACAGAATGTGTAATGGTTTTACTGGTTATAATGAGAATCGTACTGGTTTTAATGGAAACTGTGATGGACGCTGGGGGTAATTGGTCACCTTCTATTAGGGGCTTGTTAAAACCAATAAATCCTAAAGGAATATGTCTCAAAACACACAAAACAAAATAGGCAGGTTAACCTTACAGTAAAACTCAACACTGATTACTGTCAGACTTACACAATCCTTTGTCACTTTTTAATTTTAAAGCACAAACACCACAAAATCAGACGTTGGCACCTCCTTTTACTGTGAGATTATTCTGAGGTTAAACAGATTTAAAATCATATTGTTTAATAGCTATGATGCTGTTTTAAAATCAAATCTTTGCATAACTATGATAGGAAACAATGGCATCAATAGCTATATTGAAGGAACATCACTTTGTGACATTAATTCAATGCAGTTAACATTGTTTCAGCAGTTCATTGCTTTCTGGGGAGAGAACTAAAATCCAAATTAGTGTCGTGGAGCAAGCAATGGTCTTCTCAAAATTGTCAAGAAGACTTCAGATGTGGACATTAAATGTACCAAACAAAAACACGCCACTGGCCACACCTCCAAAGGGAGTGGAAGCGCCGCACGTTGACCAATCAAAAGCAAAGTATTTCCTCCGGCGTGTCTGATTGGCCAGTTGGAGTTGCTCAGGTGCGCTGTGATTGGTGGAGCGCCCTGACCGCGGCGTTCGAATATGTCTCAATAACCGTTAGTGAGCTAGTATGCATGAGTTTAAGTTTAGGTTAGTTACTGTATTAACTGTGTCCAGGTTAGATGTTATGATTCTAGCTTAGCTGTAGGAGTCACTTATATAACTGTAAAACTACGTTTGGATCATAAATCAAGGTAACGTCACGAATATTTATATATGCGATGCTAGCTGCTAACAGCTAACACAGCTTCAGGTAAATACAATAAACTCTGCTATTCTGTCGAAATGCTGTTCATTTGTTCTCGTATTTTGTTGTTAGCTGTATCATAATGTATCACTGTTTAACAACCAGCGTCTTTGAAGTGAAACGCAGCTATCTGGCTAACCGAGTGACTCGTGTTTAGTAGTTCGCGGTAACGTTAGTTCAGTCAGAAACGTCCTGACAGTAAATATTGTGCGTGTTTTCGTGTCTAGGCGTGTGGTCATGGCTCTGGCGTCTCCGTGCGGGATTCTGTCCGATGAGGAGGAGTGTGGGGCTGTGTTTGAGTCCACAGCTGCTGATATTGGAGCTCTGATGATGAGATCCCAGCGCTTTGTGTCTCCTCTGCCGGAGATCTCTGTCATCAGCCCTGCTGCAGAGCCCCAAACTCCCACTCAAGAGGTATGATCAGTGTTGCCAGCTTACTTTCATGGGAAGTTGCTAAAAGAAGGTCAATTTGTTGGTAAATGACGTTGTGATGTCATTGCACGCTGACGTCACTACGCAAGATTGCGTCACTGCATCAAATCTCCAGCGAAAATATATTTTATATATGTTCCTTTATATTTGTTCGTAAAAGGATATGAATAATAATTTTGTCTTACTTGTTCCAGTAACTACTTTTGTTCTTGCCAACAAGTTGACATTTTTTGTTATTAACAATATTTTGAATGTTACTAATGTAAGATTAACTATTAAACTACACCGTATCCATGCTGACTGGTAAAGTTGCAGGACACTTTGTGGATCACTAGTTTGTAGTGATGACTGGAATCAACATTAGTAACAAATAAGTACTAATATTTAAAAAAATAAGTACTTGTCAGTTTTTATAAACCGGAGAGTTCCGGTGCTTGATTCTGATTGGCTGAGCCGCGTTCGAAACTGTTGTAACTGAAGCCGTGGTTTACAGTGAATTTATAACAGCTAAGGGGCGTTGTTAGGCATGACGCAACTTTAATAACCAGTAGCAATGGAGTAGGTATTTTCACTATTGGAATACGTGCTAGAATCTAATGAAAGTGCTAGTGACTAGTACTAATTCAGTGCTCACTATAGAAATAGGTGCTACTGGTATTTAATGAGTAGACTCTAGTAAATTTGAAAATGGACTACATACTAGTAATATAGAAAATAGTTCAAAATCAGTTTTATTTATGTATTCTGTTTTAACGGCTCCATTATGTTTTAATAATCAATATGATGAATACTGGGGACCTACAACATGTTTTATATTTGCTGTCTGTCTTATAATTTAATACAAGTTTATTATCGAAAATGGTAGTTATTGAATGTATAAAAAAGTGCGACAGAGGTTTACTGTTAAAATGGAAACATGGATGAAATGGATGTTATTACTGCTATTTTAGGAAGCAAATTATACTGTACAGTAGTAATAGCCTGTATTGTATGTAGTATAATATATATATACTGTCAATTTCTTCAAGTTAAACATTTTGGTGTGTGCATGATTTGATGATGGTTATCTAATGAAATGGTGAAAAATAGACTTTTTTAAAAATTAGAATAGCAGTCTGGTTTAATATTCATAGACACCAGTTCAGTATGCAGTTTGATATTGTACTGCATTACTTTTGATTTATTCATACGGTTATAAAGCTCTATGCTATATTGTTCAATTTTGCTGAACTCGCCCCAGGCTGATGATTACCGTTAGTTCAGTGGGCTCTTATGCCTCAGATTATCACACTGCCAAGCTGTAAATAATGTGTTTTCACTCTGCTCAACACAAACTGCTTGCTTAATGGCTAGTACCGCAGGCTCTGTGATGTGAATGCATCTCTCATCTGTTTGACTGGCAGCCTGTGCAGATCAAGCCTGATGTCAGCGCTGACGACGGGTCCGAGAAGCTGAAGGTTTTCCTGCGGATCCGTCCTCTGACTGAAGCAGAGCAGGTGAAGGAGTCGGACACACACGTGAAACACTGTTTTAAGTGAGGAAGGGCTTGTTTGGCTGACAGTGAAGGCTTTGTTGTGCTCCTCAGGGTTGTGTGAATGTGCAGTCCAAGGACAGTCTGCTTCTCCGAGCGCCCAAAGACTCCCGCAACATGAAGAGTGCCGAGAGAGGCGTCGCTCAGAGCCTGCACAAGTTCACCTTCACAAAGGTAATGCATCCACTAGGGCTGTGCGATATTGACAGAAAATAATATCTCGATATTTTATTGATACCGATAATTAGACGATATTTGGCTGAATGTGTTATTGTACTGGCATCTTAAACTGACTCCTAAAGTTTTTGATATTCTTCATATTCTGTGTGGTGATCAGTTCACACGGATAGAAATTCATCTTTTTCAAAAAGTTAAAATTTGTACCTTTTATGGGCATTTTATTTTATTTTTTCTAAAAGTGTGCATTATCTTTTGAGTCACATTCTTACATTTAATCAGTGAATTAGAATAATAAGAAATTTGGGCTGTTACCAAGCAAATGAAATCAGTATCAGCAAAATTCATCTTTGCAGTGCAGAGGAAACACAGGAGCTGCGTCTGAAGTGGCATTTAGATGCATTTACACACCGTTTAGTGCAAGACATGAATGCATTTAACCTGCAGTTACAAATGCATAAATAATAGTTTGATATACTAAACATAAAACGTTGAATACTGTTATTTGAAATTATTTAAATAATAAAAAGATACTTTGAATGTGAAATTAAAACCACCAGTAGGTGGCAGCAAGTCACTGATAATAAGTGAGTCACTGCGATTGAACCGAATCATTTAAACAGTTGATTAATTCAGGAGCGAAATGCCGTCATGTTGCTCAGAGACGCAAAACAGTGCTGTGGCTGTGTTTGGAATTATTTGTATTGGCGAAATAGCACAAAAACAGTAGGGGTGTTTGGAATGGTTTTTGCAAAATACTTGATGTCAAATCACACATCGTTAAAACAACAATTATGATATTATCACAGACCATATATATCGCACACCCCTAGCATCCACCATGAAGGAAATCATCAATAGTAAAAAGGCTCACAAAGTTATTTTTACTGACAAGCTTCACTCTGGATGTGACTTTTCTCACTCGTGCAGATTTTTGGAGCGCAGAGCTCTCAGCAGGAGGTTTACGATCACACCATACGGGAGATGGTGCGAGATGTTATGCGTGGAGAAAACCGGCTCCTCTACACTTACGGCGTGACCAACTCGGGCAAAACCTACACCATACAGGGTAAGACGGCCATGCCAGCTCTGGACTGATGCACATGTTTCTGTACAGCTGGATGGGTTGTTATTTTCTGTGATTGAGCAGGTGCGGGTGGAGACGCGGGTCTGCTGCCGCGAGCGTTAGTCTCTGTGTTCCTGAAGCTGTCTGGACGACTGTACTCTGCCATGGACCTCAAGCCTGTACTGAGCCAGGAGGTCCGTAAACTGGACGCGGAAGAGGTCCGTGCTGAGGAGATGCGACGGGACGCTTTGCTCAAAGAGGTAAAGCGAGAGCAGTGTTGGGAAGGTTACTTTGGAAATGTAACAGGTTACCAATTACAAGTTACCCTACTTAAAATGTAATAAGTAGTGTAACTATTTCAGTTACTTCATTAAAGTAATGTAACTGATTATTTTTCTAAATGTCTAATGTTTTCAAACACGTTAACCGTACAGTTAGTGCTCAACACTGATTACCTTCATCACTTGAATTAAGATTATAATAATTTAATTTTAAAGCACAGCCACCACAAAATCAGACTTTAACACTTCTTTTTACTTTGAGATCATTTTGAGGCTAAATACAGATTTAAAATCATAACACGAAATAGTTTAGTAGCTATGATACTGTTTTTGAAATCAAATCTTTGCATAGCTAGGAAACATTGGCATCTAACAATGCCTTGGGGGAAAAAACCCGTTAATCGTATAAAGTAAAGCATATACATAAACCCAACTGTGTGTGTGTGTGTGAAAATTCAAATGTAACCCCCTTTGTAATCATTAACATTTTCATAAGTAACTGTAATTTTATTACACATTTTTTTCTCTGTAACTGTAACAGATTAGTTACATTTATTTTAATGTAAAAATACACAATTAGAAGTAAATAAGTTAATACTTCCGCTAGACTTTTTTTTTTTCTCATCTACATTAGCATTTCAGAATAATTTAGATCAATAATTGGAAAGACAACAAAAACTTTAAAGTTACTAGTTAGTTGTTGTTTTTTTATGATACAACTTTAGTAATTGTAACCAAAACATGTCATAAATGTATGAATGCATATTTGTCATACTAAAAATTTATGAACAGGTGGTGATTCTTGAGACATTATTGACCATTTTTCTGTAAAAACACTTAGAATAATACTAATTATTGTCCTCAGTCATTTTTGTCTCTCCAGGAGTTTCAGGTTGTTCTTGGCCATCTCTGATTGTCTTTGTTTTGTCCAGGAGGAAAGCACGGCTGGACATCAGTCTCGGCTGCGAGCAGGTTTGTCCTGGGACAGCGGCGTCAGCGGACTCTCAGCGACCAGCCACATCGCAACACAGCTGGAGGGTGAGGAGCTCTCTGACATCCAGCCTGAGAATTATTCACTCTCAGCCCAGACTGAATATTGATATGTTAGGACACTTAAACAAAGAGACTGCCTTTCTGTTTGTAAAAAGTGACAAATTCCTGCTGTATTTGTTAGATGTGTTTAAGATTTCGAATGCAGAATTTTGTCCCTAATCCTAACATAAAACTGTAGAGATTCTTCTGAGCGGGTGTGTGTTTGTTCCATCCAGACTCAGCTGGCGTGTGTTTGGAGGCGAATGGTTTGTGTCTCAGCGGTGGGGAGGATCTTGAGGAGGGTGTGCAGTTCTCAGTCTGGGTCTCGTTTTATGAGATCTACAACGAGTTTCTTTACGATCTCCTGGACGCTCCACCTTCACTTCAGTTTCGCAAGAGAGCCACACTACGCCTCAGCGATGACAAACATGGAAATCCTTACGTAAAGGGTAAAAATCACAAACTAGGGATGGGCGATATCTTATCGTTTGCGATAGACTGGTAAAAATTCTCCCCATGATAAGAATTTGTCTTCCCGCGGTAACAACGATAAAACATGGCGACATGGCGGAAGGCAGACGTGAAACTGGGGAGGAGTTTATCGGTAAATGAGGAGCTGTTTGGTCAGAGCTGTACACTGCGACAAAAAATCGGTCAGAGCCTTGAATAAATGTGCTACAGTAACACAGTTTTGCATGTGTATGAGCCTGTTTACAAACCTGTTATCCAACAAAGATTAACATACTTTACATACTTTTACTCCAAATTCACGTTATAACATCAGTTGAGTGTTTGAAATAACTTATTTTTCTGACCAGACCTGGTTTCATATTACAGAATGAGGCAGAAATCCTATGTCGATTAGCATTGCATTATAAATATACTTTATTCTAATAAAAATACCCAAGATGGCTTGAACACAGATAAACCATAGATTGTCACAATCGTGTTTGTCTCCATGTTTGATCAGTTTCAGCGTTTGTATGTTCTTTTTACTCGGCTACAGCGGTAGCTGGATGTCTTTGTCCATATGAGGGATTTCCTGGAACGTCATCAGTTCTGTTACTTCTGTGATGCGTATGTGCAGTTTATGCGCGAGGGCGCCCTCTGGAGTCCAGTATGAATGAAACGGACATTACATTACGTGTGTGCTCACAACACCCTATTTTTTTATGTCTCAGTGGATGCATATGAGTTATCGTCATTGATATCATTATCGCAATAAATACCAGAAAATTTCGTGATATAGTTTTAAGTCCTAAGTCGCCTATCCCTATCACAAACAGAACAGAAATTACATTTTCAGTTACTAATTTAAATGTATCAATTTCCTCTTGACTTTTGACATTTCTTTCAATTTTAATCATACTGAATGATTCATCTCGTTGCTTTAGATCTGACCTGGATTCAGGTACTGAGTGCAGAAGAGGCCTGGAGAGTGCTTAAAGTTGGACAACGCAACCAAAGTTTTGCCAGCACTCACCTAAACCACAACTCCAGCCGCAGGTACATCATGAGCGATGCTGTGAAGTGAAATTCACACGGTTTTCTTTATACATTTTACTGTTCTTATTGATCTTATTTCATCCATGTGTATGTTTCATTACTAAAACCTCAAACATCTGATCTTGCAATGGTTTATCAAAATATTGTAATTGGATCTTCATTCAGGACTCCAATCGTTTAACGCCCACATCTCAAAATCCTAATCCTTGTCCTACGCTTTCTTTCTTTTCTAATGATCCATAACAGTCAGATGTACATCATAATGCAGAAAAACAGATGACTTTAACTAACTTCAAGCTGCTGACACATTTACCATTGTTCATTGAATTTCAGTCATTTCAATGTGAATCCACACAACTGGGCAAAATATAATAATAATGTATTTTCTTGGCATTTTTAGCCATAGTATCTTTACTATCCGTGTTCTACATGTCAAGCCTCAAGCGGAGCTGGGACAGGTGACCAGAATCAGCGAGTGAGTCCATCCACGTTACCGTTGTAATTGCTGTATTGGACTGAACCCTGTAGAATTATTCTGCAGATTAAAAGACCTCCGAAGGATTTAATGTGGAGTTGTTATGTGTTCCTTCCCGGCAGGCTCTCTGTGTGTGATTTGGCGGGGTCTGAGCGCTGTAAAACCCAGCAGAACGGCGAGAGAATGAAGGAGGCGAACAACATCAACACCTCTCTGCTGACGCTGGGCCGCTGCATCACTGCCCTGAGACACAATCAAACCAATAAGTGAGTGTGGCGCTTCACGATACTAGAGCGTGAGGGTCCGCTGGGGGCCATAAACAGCCTGATCAGGGCTCCAGACTAACATTTGAGTTAAGTTCTACAGATGGTGGCCCCAGGAGCAGATTTGGTATTGCTGGGGGGAATATTTAATCATAAAATTACTATTGATTTGCATTAATAAGTGCCGTTAAGGCCCGTTCACACCAAGCATGATAACTATAAAGATAACGATAAAGATATAGTTCTAAAAATCGTTCTCAATATTAAAGAATAGCATAGTTCACACCACAACGATAACGATACAGAGGAACGATATCGTTGTGATCACTTTCAAAATGATTTTTTACCAGCTGATGAACGATAAAACACTGACAGCCAATCAGAATCCATCCTGCTGTAACGAGCTCGAGAATTTAAAGCGGCAGTTGCAAATTTAAGAAGTTTTTCCAGGCACTTTGTGACTTTTCTTTCTTCATACCCAAAAAAGTGCAAAACTTTGACAAAATTTGATTTCTTGATGATTTTATATTTTATAATAGTGATTTTATCATTCCTAAATATAAAGCCAAAAGTAAAAATTAATAACAAAGCCAATGTAGCGAATCAGCTCATGGGGAAATATGAATAATTAATCATAACTAAGCGCTCCTCTGCTGCCATCTACTGGTTAGAGTGGTAATTTGATGGGTTTTTTTAATCGTTATTACTTCACAAAAGTGTTTGTTTACCATAAAGCATATTTTTGTCATCCCATTAAAAAATGCTATTCAAAATGGATCATTTTTAGAGCTTTAAAGTGTTGGAAATAGTTGTGTGAATGCTTGAAAGGCATTGAAAAGTGCTTGAATTTCTCTTTTAAAACATTGTACAAACTCTGAAATGAATAATATAATAACATTCGACTATTTCTGCCACAATACCGTGGTTATAGTTAGCATTACTACTTCTGATTTTCTATGTCAGTGCTGTTTGATCTGTTTATAACAGAATTCTGTGCAAATTTGAATACATCGCTACGTTGTGCATTGCAGCACTGTGTAGTAACAGTGTCGCGAAATCACCTTTGGTTCTGCAGCTGAATAACATGAGCACAAATCAGCAGCCTACAGAACACTCAGGCCTACTAGAGGAACTTTTGCCTATGCTTTTAACAAAAATACCACTGCAAAAACAACTAGACTAATATAAATTTCAAATATTAAAGTGTTAAAGACAAGTTAACAGTCAGTAATAAAATAGGAACAAACAAATCAATTAGCAATAGCATAAATTAAATACAACTGAACTAAATTACAGGTACAGAAACTGTAATTAAAATTTTAAAAACACGGCGTAGATTTCTTTTCATAAATAAAATATAGATTATTAATTAAAGTTATTAAAGATATTCAGTCAAGATCAGTGAATGATTTTCTTTTGTTCTTTGATTAATGACAGGAAGCGCGTTTATTAGACTGCTGTCTCTTTAACACTGAACTTTAAATACTGTACACAAGCATTTTCTTTCTCGTGTTTACGTTCACTTCAGACAAAAACGGCTGTGTTTATGACGATATACTGACTTGATAAATATGAAAGAAGTCAGTTCTGGCCCGGAACGATCTTTTCTGCAGAACGGACACAGATTGAGACCGATGTTCTCTGTGCTCGTGCTTCAGCAAACAAGGCACAAGTTTGCTAACTTACTAAGCTTAACTAGCCGCGACGGCGACACGCGAAATTTCTAATTTAGAAACGGTTTCTATTTCCGCGACGTCACGGCTGGAACAACAACATACAAACTATATGACAGTAGATAATCTCAGGTGATTATGTGCTTTATTCAAAATTAAACGTGTCTAATATGAGTTTAAATATAATTTTGTGTGACCTTGTAGCCATGATACTGAAAGCAACAATAGATAGTTTACTTCATATCTTGAAAATAAATTAAAGCAAAGATGACCGTTAAAACTGTGGACTCGCTGCGAACGGACGAGTGTATTCCATGAAGAAGATGTTATCAGTCACTCAGTATGTACATTTAATAATGTTAAAAAGGTTTGATATTTATGAATTAGATTATAAGCGTATCCATTTCGTTGCGAGTGCAGAGCGCTTGCAGAGAGGCTCCGCCCACACATGCTTCTGATTGGCTGTGATATTTGATTGATTCTGTCGCGTCTAGTGTGGACACACAAATTGCTTGTCGCTGGAATCTTGTCGCGTCGCGTGTAGTTAGGACACGGTGTTATACCTGATTCTTGGGAGTTTGGAACCGGTTTTCGATACCCAACCCTGCTGCTGATGGATAAAAACTGTGCTTGCTGCAGGTCTCGTCCTCCGCTGGTGGTCCCGTTCAGAGACAGCAAGTTAACCAGGGTCCTGCAGAGCTTCTTCTGTGGTCAGGGCCGCTCCTGCATGCTGGTCAACATTAACCCCTGCGCCTCCACCTACGACGAGACGCTGCAAGCGCTCAAGTTCTCTGCCATCGCCACACAGGTAACAACATGACCGACCGTTTCATCTTTCCTCTTCTGGACACACAGCAACATTCTCCATTCACATACACACACATGTCTCTTGTGTCAGCTGGTGCATGGGCCGTGCAGTAAGACGCGAGTGGCTTATATTCTGTCGCTGCTCCGTGAGCATCCCGCACATCCCAACAACACCACTCTACTGGAGGAGGAGGAGGAGGAGGAGGAGGAGGAGGAAGGAGACATCACCATGTTTGATCCTGAAGTAAATACACTTTTATTTCATTCACAGAGACGAGAGGACTGCAAGTTGTAGTCCTTACTGATTCCAAATTAGATGGCAAAAATTGTAGTTGGTAAAATGCTTTAGGTAATATAATTGGATTACTTCTGACCTAACTCGTTTATCACATTGATTTAAATGGGGTAATCTTGTACCATATTGATATAAAGAGCGAGAGAGAGTTATTAACAGCATTGAACATTGTATTATGTCAAGGTTTCTCAAACTGGGGTTTATTCAGGGGGTTTGTGAGTTTAATGAAAAGCTAATAATTTGGGATGTAACGATTCACTCAACTCACGATTCGATTCACAATTTTGATTTCACGATTCGATTAA
>NW_015554047.1:75678-98028 GCF_001515605.1 Sinocyclocheilus anshuiensis
TGGACAAAATACTGTACGTTTCTTTGTGAAATTGAAATATAACGCTATAATAATGTACTAATATAGCACTTGCATATCATTGCTCTTTTGTTGGATTTGATTGCTTCTGTTGTCCACATTTGTTAATCGCCTTGGATAAAAGCGTCTGCTAAATGACAACATTTAAATATAATGTAAAGTAAATAACAAAACTAAATTTTAAAACAATCCCCAAATCAAATAAATAAGTAACACAAATAAAATAAATCTCTTCATATAAACAAACTAAGGCTTTGTCTAGGAAAAGAAAAAATACCATCGAAAGACAGTAAGTTCCCCTCAGACATGCATTCATATAATATCTTGCCTCTAAATGAATCGCGATTTTGTTTAGCATCTCAACCGATTTGAATAGTCACATATTTGAAAATATTTTCAACCGGTTCGCGGTTAATCGTTACATCCCAAGTAATAATGAATTACATCATAAAAAAGTAAAATCAAAATAAATATAAATTAAATAAAAATAAAAGGCTTAATAAAAAATATGAAATATTGTATTTGTTTACCTGCATGTCATGTGACCATTAACCATCGTCAGAGAGCCATGAACATGCAAACATGTTACTTAATTATTAACTTATTACCTTAAAATCTCAGGGGAGTTTCAGGTGAATACATTAGGTAAAAGATATTCGGTTGACAACAAAAAAAGTTTGGGAATCCCTGCATTACATGTAAATAAGAAATAATGTGAATCTGTGCATTTTAATGTGTTTGAAAGACAAAAGCTTCCCAAAGACATAATAACGCATGGTTAAATAACCCATAATTCAAATAAACATTAATGTGTTCATCAGGAGCTGATGCAATGTTGAGAAAACGCTTCTTATGTGGATGATTTGTGTAAATCCAGTGCTCAAATGCTGTGTGGCGTCTCAATTTTCTGTGTAATTATATCCATTTGATTAGTGTGTGTATAAGCGGTAGGTTATTTTAGAAAGGAAAATATAAAAGATGAAAAAGAAGTATTGGGGAGAACCAATAAATCACGATTAAATTGTCGCTATGGCGGGAATATGTAAACATCAAATCAATAATGTAATTAGTCTGATTACAAATATTTAAAAATGTAGTTTAATCTAATTACAAGTGCATCATTTTTGGGGTCTGATTACATGTGATCAGTCATTACCCAGCTGTGTTGATGCCTATATGTTTTCATGTGAGACGTCACTCATCAGAAAGCGTGAAGATGTGTAATTGTGCTGTGTTCAGGCGCTGCTGAGGGCCATCGATGTTCTGAAGCGTGAAGTGCTGCGTCAGCGGCAGGAGAAAGAGGAGCTGGAGGCCGCGGTTCGAGAGCAGGTCTGCACTGAGATGATGGAGGTCATCAGCCGCATGCAGGACGACTTCAGGTGCCTCACTAGTGCTTCTGTGCGTGAAGAACGCAATCATGTGCATGGTGTTAAGTTCTGTCCTTGTGCAGCGAGACGCTGGAAACCGAGAGGGATCTGATGGAGAAGAGATGCGAGAACAAACTCAACAACTTGAAGAGCAGCCTGAAGAAATATTACAGCCAGGAGCTAGAGGTCAGTGATGTTCGAGAGCATACAGTCATCTGTGAATCTGGCAATTCAACCAAACCCTGTACAAACCTGCTATTAACATCAGATTAGTTACTGCGGTTTAAAACATCGCCAGCAGGATGTTTGTTGTTTTGATTGTTTCTATTGTCCTCGTTTGTAAGGCGCTTTGGATAAAAGCATCTGCTAAATGTCTTCAGTGTCACATGATCTTCAGAAATCATTCTAATATGCTGATTTGCTACTCAAGAAACATTTCTGATTATTATCAATGTTGAACACAGTTGTGCTGCACAATATTATAGTGGAAACTGTTACATTTTATTTTTCAGGATTCACAAATAAATAGAAAGTTCAAAAATACAGCATTTATTTGAAATATATATATATATGTATTTACTTTGACTTTTGATGAATTTAATGTTGTTGCTGAATAAAGTTAATTGTTTATATAATACTTTATTATAATATGAGTTTTTGAACACAACTGAGTGAAGGTTATGTTATTATATGTACAGGACGTGTGTTTTTGACCGTTTCTGGTGTCTTGAAGGAGCGAGATGAAGAGATCCGAGAGCTCACTGCTGCTCTGAAGGAGAAGGAAGAGGCTCATATAGCTCCCGCTCCTATTTTCCCGCCTCTGAGTGACGTCAGTGCTCCGCGGCGCTCGCGGCGTTTGGCTTCATCACACAAGCGAGACGCGGATCCCGAGAGCGAGGAGCTGGAGCTGAAGACGCTCGGAAAGCTGGAACAAGATTCAAAGATCAAATCAACTGCAGAGCTGAAGCGTCTCCAGGAGAGTGGGCCCCTGGCGGGAGCCACAGGAACCCTGACGACTTCAGCCGAGCGCAAGCTGCAGGAGGGCCAGCGGGTCAGTGCTTCTGCTTCTGCTTCTGCTTCAACATCTGCATTTACTCTTTTAGCAGACACACATGAGGAATACCACACGTGATGGATCATTAAGTGGCTATAAACAGGAGGATTGCTCGTAGGGGTGTGCGATATATATGGTCTGTGATAATATCATAATTGTTGTTTTAATGATGTGAGATTTGACATTATCAAGTATTTAGCAAAAACCATTCCAAACAGCCCTACAGAGCGCACGCATACATTACGTGAAGTCTAGACTAGTGCGTGTGTGTTCTTTCACTGCATGATTCAGAATGATCACAAATTCAAGACACGGGGCAGAAAATGTATATATTTATACCACTTCATATAGTTAATCAATCAATTTCACACGAAGAGTGCTGTTTCTTCTCCAAAAATTAGCATGATTACAAATGTGATATTGGTGTTTTACAACAGTTCAATAAACAAGAAGTTAATTAAGAGACGTTTTAGACACCATATTGCCTGTTTTTGTGCTATTTCGCCAATACAAATAATTCCAAACACAGCCACAGCACTGTTTTGCATCTCTGAGCAACATGACGGCGTTTCGTTCCTGAATGAATCAACCGTTTAAATGATTCGGTTCAATCGCAGTGACTCACTTATTATCAGTGACTTGCTGCCACCTACTGGTGGTTTTAATTTCACATTCAAAGTATCTTTTTATTATTTAAATAATTTCAAATAACAGTATTCAACGTTTTATGTTTAGTATATCAAACTATTATTTATGCATTTGTAACTGCAGGTTAAATGCATTCATGTCTTGCACTAAACGGTGTGTAAATGCATCTAAATGCCACTTCAGACGCAGCTCCTGTGTTTCCTCTGCACTGCAAAGATGAATTTTGCTGATACTGATTTCATTTGCTTGGTAACAGCCCAAGTGACTTTTTATTCTAATTCACTGATTAAATGTAAGAATTTGACTCAAATGATAATGCACACAAAAAAAAGGCTTTATAAAGGTAAAAATCAGCTTAAACGTTTTGAAAAAGATGAATTTCTATCAGTGTGAACTGACCACCACACAGAATATGAAGAATATCAAAAACTTTGAGTCAGTTTAAGATACCAGCACAATAACACAATATCGTCTAATTGTCGTTATCGATAAAATCCCAGAAAATATGGAGATGTAATTTCTTTGTCAGTATCGCACAGCCCTGTGCTCGTAACACGCTTCAGATGTGGTTTAGAGCAGTACAGCTAGAGACCGAGAGCTTTGGAAGAGGCTCTTAAATACTGATAAAACTGTGAGGATGAAGAAATAACCGTGTGAAGACTTGTTCTTGTAATGTGTCAAATCGAGTTTTGTCAGACAAAAAACCCACTTATTTTCATGTGTAATTTTAATCAGCATGAATGATTTTTACAATACCAAGAGCAATAACTGACGATGATTGCAGATAGTGTCACTTATTTCAGAAAAGCTGTTATAAAACATCTTCAGTAGTAAATGATTTATGACACGGCCAAAATATTTGTATTTATTTATTTTTGGCTTTAATCCCTAAGGCTACTATGAATTTATAAATATAATATTGTTCATTGTTAACTTATGTCTGTTCATAATCAGGATTTCTGTGAGTCTTAAAAAGTCTTCTACAAATTAAGGCCTAAAAAAATCAAGGCATAAAGTCATCTTGCAAAAAATCAACATGTTCCTCAGTACTTTTGACATCTTTTCCAATAGAGTTTTATTGGAGATGCTTAATGATGAAGTGAACAATTGAGCTGCTTTAAAACAAGAACAAATATCTGTCATTCTGGGAGTGAAAACCTGCTTTGCCTTTGATTTAAGCTGGTTTTCAGAGACCATTAGCAGATATTGGTTTTGTTTTAATCATAAACTCACTTCATTTTGATTAGTTTTTAACAGAGAACATGATGACTTTTCTATTGCGTTCTCGTCTGTTGATTTCTGGAAAACAAGACAGAAATACTGATGAAGAGTAACAGTTGTTCCAATATTCTAGTGTTTTCAAACCTTACGTTATTGTTTGTAAAATGAATTCAAGTAATGCTGATTGGTTGGAATTATTTCTAACTCTGTCTGCTGTTATGAGCTGCTACTAGTGTTTGTGTGAGATGAAGATCCTGTTTGTTCCTCCAGGGGGCGCTCCTCCACTGTTGATTATTGACATGATCTCCAATAATGAGCTTGTTTTCTGGCATGTACCGCGTGTTGTAGAACCTGAAGCAGCTGCGGATGGAGCTCCAGATGCTGGGTGTGGAGCTGCAGTCTGGAGAACGAGCGTGCTGTCGTAACACCGACGGAGAGAAGCTGCGCATCGCACTCTCCTCCGCCGACGGCAGACTCGCCAAACAGGTAGCTACGCCTCAATACAGCCAAACCTTACGCTCGGTCTTAGCTGGGATCTTCAGCTCACACACATTAGTTTTACACCATGGTCTGTCTGAATACTCGATCCTGATTGGCTGGCAGTTCTGCATTAAAACCGATTAATGCACAGGTAGCTCCAGTTCAGTTTAATCACCGTTCAATGTTAATGCGCTGCTTTCACACACATCACTCACGCAGCGCTGCCATGTGACTTTTATTCAAAATAGCTTCGATATTGAATCACTACATTATATTTCTCAGCACTGTTTAAGTAACTAAACTCAGCTTCATTGTTTGTAGAAAGATGCAGGTAATTCACACACACAACTTTCTCTCTCAATCTCGATTATAATATAAACTCAAATAAATGCTGTAATTCATATAAATGTGATCTCACCACATTATTGTCAGACACATCTCTGTGTCTGATTTGAGAGCTAACGAGCTGTAACTGACGAAAACAACCCTTTCGGTCACATGTTTCACTGTAAACATCATTATCAATGCTGACAAGTGACCGTGGTATAAGCGGAATAATCCACGGTTAGCTGTGCATTAAATGAT
The DNA here is from genome assembly GCF_001515605.1 of Sinocyclocheilus anshuiensis. Classification (NCBI taxonomy): domain Eukaryota; kingdom Metazoa; phylum Chordata; class Actinopteri; order Cypriniformes; family Cyprinidae; genus Sinocyclocheilus; species Sinocyclocheilus anshuiensis. The sequence goes on from NW_015554047.1 coordinate 81,052, forward strand.
TTTAATGCACTCCACGTTGTGCATTAACATTGTTTAATGCACAGCTAGCCGTGAATTCTCCCTTGCGTAATAAAAAGGAAAGTTTATTTGAGATATTACAGATGTTCAACAATGTCTAGCTGGATGAACAACTAACTCTTCCTCTGTTTCTTCCTGTATTCTCTCTTTAACTCCTTCCACACTGATTCAGACCGAATACTAACATGAGAACGATGCACAAGATTCACACGCATCCCTTCCTCTGAACTGCTTGCGCTGATTCAGTTTACTAACAGGCTGTCTGTTGTAATCTTCTTGATGTTCCTGAGCTGGTTTCATCATCTAATCGGTTAATTTACTTCTCATGAAATCACACCGTGTGGTTTGGCCTCTCCTCTCCCGTTCTGTGTTTGCAGGATCAGATGCTGGTGGAGCTGCACAGCAGTCTGCAGCTGGTCAAAGCAGATCTGCGCAGGAAAGACAAGCTGCTGGTGCGCTCGCAGAGCAAACCGCCTCCTCCAGCGTCCGGCTCCGGCAAGAAGAGAGGCTGCGGGGTGGAGAACCAGCCTCCGGAGAAGCGGCCCTTCTTCCGCACGTTACACTCACACCAGCCGTCGCCTCCGTCCACTCCCATCCAGCGCCGATTCAAATATTAGCAGCAGACACAGCTCTTATATCGCTGTCTTTAATATAATCAGGTGGCCGTTTGATGTGCAAATGGGCCTTATTTTGATGGGAGTTTTTAAATTGTGTTGAAGGGTTTCTATTGTGAAACTCATTTGAAGAGCAAAGGCTATTACCTGTTTTATTCTCCCTACATGCTGTTTTAAATATTTTTATTTTTTTGTATGTTATGCAAACCAAATCAAAACGTAGAAGCAAGATAGAAGCATTGATTCCAAATAGTGACCTACATTCCATTTGTCTTCCAAATATGTAAAGCTGAACAGAACTAATTCCTTAAACTCTTTCATGGTTGCTGCTTTAACAGTTTCAAAACGTTTGAGAATGAATGTTTAAGAATTCAATGTTATTGTCACCAAATACGCGTGCAAGTCTTTGGCATGTTTGTAAGTGGCACTACATTCTTGCTTTGGCTCCTCTTTTGCACATTTTGCATGCCTTTGGGAAGGTTGCTGTGGTTAGAGATGTTCGTTTGTCACTATACATCTAATGTATAATACGGGTGCGTTTTGTAATAAAACACTCTACGGTCAATGTTTGATCAGTTTATTTGATATAACAGGCACCGTTGTCTGTACGAACAGTTGTGTCAGGGTGTGACGGAGGACAGGTCGAGTGGAGACGCTCTCCTGACGGGTGTGGTGGTGTTGATCAGTGGGTTGAAGACGCAGGCTAAAGACAGGTCTGTGGATGAAGGCTCTCCTTGCTCTCGCACCGCAGAGATCTGCCTCAACAAAGCCTTGCCTTCCTCTCGCGCCTGAAAACCAATCATTACAAACCAGTTCCACAGGTTACACCACTAATTATTACACTTGCCTCTTTGTTCCATGGTGCAGAAATTCTAGCAAAGAGGAAATAAATAGGCATTTATTAAACTAAATGATTTTTCTCCAAATATGGCTGTAGGTAGTCTTTGCTGTAGTTTACAGATTCTAATCACGTTGCTTCTGATCCACCATTTAAACTAGAGACAAATTCAAATCTAAACATACAAGTCATCTGTTTTGCCTTTCAGCTAAGTGTCTAAGATATGCTAACATGTTAAAACACGTTACCATACTACCAACTTCTTAAAAAAAAAAACATCCCAATAATCTTAACTTTCCAGCAACTCCTAGAAACATTCTACCAGTTTATATAAAAATGTTAAAACATGTTAACGCCTGCTAATAACATGACAACATACTATCAACGTAAAAAAAAAAAACATGCTACACAACCTAAAATATGCTAATATTATCTAAAAACAAAGATATACCAGCGACTGTTACAAAAAGTTTTAAATATGCTAACATTTGTTATTATGTGTTATTATACTCGTACTGTATAATAACGCATATATATAACGCAACCCGGAAAACTATCGGCATGGATTTTTGCCGATAACCGATAGTTCCGCCAATCAACTATCGGTGCCGATTAATCTACAAAACCGATGAATCGGTCGACCTCTAGTAAAAAGACCATTTTAAGAACTCACCAGATCTACACGAATCGCTCGCATGACCAATTTTGGATTCAAAATGAAAATTTTTCCCGAAAGGTGACAAGTTTGCATCCCTGAGTTCGAGTGGGCTGATGAAGAGAAACTCACGTCGTTATAATCGCAGCAGCGCTGAGCGCAGAGAGACGCCTCGTCGTACAGCTTGTTCTTGAAGTAGTACTGACCCAGATACCTGAGAGCGGTGCTGACCTCAGCGTGCTCCAGCTGCTCCTGAGACACACACACACAGGCACACAGACACACACGTCTATAAAACTCCGCTATAATAAAAAAATTCAGTTGTGTTACATTTCAAATGCTCAATATTCAAGTTTTTAAAAAATCTAATTAAATGCCACATAATATTCAGTTTTGATAAATGCCACTTGTCAATAATTCAAAATTATACAATACAAATTCAAATAGTTTTGTCATATAAACTCCATTACCTTGCTTCTGTACATTTTTCCCGTTATGTACAAGTCAGAGATTTTGTTAGAAAACATTCCAGACTGAGGTTTTGAGTTTGAATCCTATTTTAGGGACAATTGTTAATGTACACCCCGGAGTGAGTGGTAATGTGTCAAACTGTTATAAGTTACTATTAGAAAAAGTGCAGAGAAAATAAAACATGACTGGGAAGAAGACATGGGTTTGAACATTCATGACAATAGGTGGGATGAATGCTTGAGAAATGTACATGTTCTGTGAATGTAAGGCATCATCTGATTCAGTTTAAGGTCCTTCACAGACGTCATTATAGCAGATCAAGACTTCAGAAAATTGTAATAAGTGTAAAATGTCAGTAGGCACCCGGTTTCATTCTTTATGGTCATGTACTAAAATCCAGCCATTCTGGCAATGAACATTTACATTTCTTTCTTGTTCGTTTATCCATCTCTTTATTGAATGATTACTTCAAATTAATATAGTTATGAGAGTAAATATGATTTCGGAGGGATTTGACATAGCTAACTTAAGAGAGCAATGTTCAGAGAGAGGTTTTTGTTTAAACCTACACTTCAGTGGCAAGAAATTAATGTACTGATATCCTACTTTAAGTCAAGTATTTTTTTTATATCTGAGAATAAATGTCATATTTTATAACACATACATTGTGTTGCAGTCATTTTTATTTGGTGCTGAAGAAATGTTAAATCTGGGTACCCAATAATGGAGCGATTTCATCTTATTTAATCTTACATATGATAGTTGATGTGCTCAGATCATTTTTATTAATTAAACTATAGATAAAAACAAGATATGGTTTGTATAATACTGATTAGGCGTCCATACACATCATATCGGAGTAAAGATGTTAGGAAAACGTTACAATGTTAAGCGAATGTTATAATGACGTTATACAAACCAAAAACTAACGTTCTATTTCCATTAAGAAAACTTTCCTGTGATCAAAAAACAAACCTTAACAAAATAACGTTCTGGGAACCAAAAAACTAAGGTTCTGGGAACGTTACATTAACATTAGGGGAATGTTAGATTAACGTTTGAATAATATTCTACAAACTAAAAACTAAGATTCTGGGAATGTTACGAAAACTTTCCTGGCTAACCCAAAACAAACCATAAAAACTAACATTCTGGGAACCAAACACTGTTAGCTGGGAATAAGCCTTCCTACAGAACATTCACTAGAAGAAGAATAATAATAATAATAAGGCACATTGCTGTACATACATAACATAACATACATAAGCCTTGCTGTGTGAGAGATTTATGAACTGAAATCCAGTAACTTACACCACATGAGAAAATGTCCTGGATGTAGATGATGTAGCATTGTGCAGCGTCATCAGATTCATTCAGCTGCTCGTGAAGCCTGAAAACACAGACACACACAGACACACGCACAGACACACACACACACACACAGACACGCGCGCGCACACAGACACACGCGCACACACGCACAGACACACACACGCAGACACACGCAGACACACACACACACACACACAGACAGACACACACACACACACAGACAGACACACACACACACACAGACAGACACACACACACACACAGACAGACACACACACACACACAGACAGACACACACACACACACAGACAGACACACACACACACACAGACAGACACACACACACACACAGACAGACACACACACACACACAGACAGACACACACACACACACAGACAGACACACACACACACACAGACAGACACACACACACACACAGACAGACACACACACACACACAGACAGACACACACACACACACAGACAGACACACACACACACACAGACAGACACACACACACACACAGACAGACACACACACACACACAGACAGACACACACACACACACAGACAGACACACACACACACACAGACAGACACACACACACACACAGACAGACACACACACACACACAGACAGACACACACACACACACAGACAGACACACACACACACACAGACAGACACACACACACACACAGACAGACACACACACACACACAGACAGACACACACACACACACAGACAGACACACACACACACACAGACAGACACACACACACACACAGACAGACACACACACACACACAGACAGACACACACACACACACAGACAGACACACACACACACACAGACACACACAGACACACACACACACACGGTTTCGCTGAAAGCATCATCAGCACTCACACAACACACTCCTGAGGAAAACACACTCACTTGGCCAGCTTCAGAAGAGCCATTCTCTCCACATCTCCGACCGAATACGCCCTCCAGTAACACTGAACCGTCAGAGCAGAGCAGAGCGTTAGCAGCATTACTACACACACACACACACACACACACACAATCTGCAGGAAAATCAAGAGCCGCCTCTTTACCTTCTTGGCCTCCACTTGCTGAGACAGCTTCTCGTAACATTCCCCGAGAGCGACGAGCATTCGCGAGTCATTAGGCCTGAAACCAACACAAACACAGAGCGTGAGTCAGCTGATGCTGAGGAACACACACTGAATGATGCTGGTGACGTCTTCACCTCAGATGATGAGCTTTTCTGTAGTAGTAGAGCGAGTAGAAGGGCATCTTGAGGATCTCATAGGTCTGTCCGAGTCCGTACCAGGCCCGGTAGTCCCTTTTGTTCACTTCAATTGCATGCCTAAGAGACAAGAACAAAAAAAGTATTACATTTATATTTATTTCAATTTCCTAACTATAATTATATATATATATAGTTAGGATAGGACAATATTTGGCTGAGATACAACTATTTGAAAATCTGGAATCTGAGGGTGCAAAAAGATCTAAATATTGAGAAAATCATCTTTAAAGTTGTCCAAATGAAGTTCTTAGCAATGCATATTACTAATCAAACATTAAGTTTTGATATATTTACAGTAGATGTACAAAATATCTTCATGGAACATGATCTTTACTTAATATCCTAATGATTTTTGGCATAAAAGAAAAATGTATAATTTTGACCCATACAATGTATTGTTGGCTATTGCTACAAATATACCCCAGCGACTTAAGACTGCTTTTGTGCTGCACACTCTACACACACTACCATTCAAAGATTTGGGTGGGTACATTTTTTTACGTTTTTGAACATTTGATTTGCTGCTCAAGAAACATTTCTGATTATTATCAATGTTGAAAACAGTCGTGCTGCACAATATTTTTCATTTCTGATTATTATCAATGTTGAAAACAGTCGTGCTGCACAATATTTTTGTGGAAAATGATAAATTTTATTTTCCAGGATTCACAGATGAATAGAAAGTTCAGAAGAACAGCATTTATTTGAATTTTATCTAACAATGTAAAGGTCTTCACTGTCACTTTTGGTCAATTTAATGCAACCCTGATGAACAGAAGTATTAATCTGCTTCCAAAAAAAAAAAAAACTTACTGACCCAAACTTTTGAACGATAGTTTGTATGTATATACACAGTTTTATGCAAAAGTTTGGGCACCCCTATGAGGCTGCAGAATAATTTGCTCTCATAGTGACATGCCATTCAGTTTCTAGAGAAAGCTGAATAATGTGATGTTTTTAGGACAAAAAGTCTCAGTGAAGCAGTATTTAAAATTGAATGTGATAAATAGGCTGTGCAAAAGTTTAGACACCTTTACAATGAGTTGATTTGAATACCTGTAGGCCTGGATGGCAGCGGAGGTGTTCTTCATCTCCATGTACTCGTGACCCATGAGGGTCCAGGCCCCCAGACAGCGTGGATTCAGCTTCAGAGCCCGCTGGAAATACAGAGCGGCCTTCTCGTGCTGAGACCGCAGACTGTAGTAGTTACCTGTGAGCAGACAACAAAACACACGCTGTTCAGAAGACACTCAGTGATTCCAAACATACTTTATTTTAGACCATTTCCTCAACAAGCTGGATTTTATAGGTTCTTTTTCTCACATCCTTGTTCAAGAAATCAATTAGTGTAGTTTTTAAAATATATTTAAACTTCTTATTCTAACATAAAAGGTCTTGAAAGGTGTGTTTTGGGCCATTATGCTTTGGCACTGTATCTGTCAAATGAAGTAAAACTGAAAAAATCAAACATCTGCTAACTTCAATCATGGAGAAATTATATTCAATAACATGCTCTCAACAACCACTTTACACTCCTGCTGAACCCTCTGGGCCTCTTTAGTCAGAACTGAACAAAAAATGTTATAGCTATGTGAACACACACACACACACGACACACAACATGGACACGATTCAGAAATGTTAAAGCGTCGGGAAAAAAGTAACACTTGGTACCTTCAGTCATACTCTGCAAAAAATTATTTTCTTCCTTAGTATTTTTGTCTTGCTTTTTAGTATTAATATCTAGAAATTCTTGAATCAGGATGCATTTACAAGCAAAATTATCTGCCAATGCGGTAAGAAAATTAATCTTAATCCAAAGGCTATACAAGATTGCTTTTCTTGGCCCGCTGGCAGATATTTCTGCTTGTTTTAAACAAAAATGAACAATTTTTTTTTCAGAAAACAAGTCATTTTACTTGTCAAGTAAATGCATCCTGATTCAAGAATTTTTAGATATTAATACTAGAAAACAAGACAAAAATACTAAGGAAGAAAAAAAAACATTTCAGCATAAATGACCGTGAAAAAAAAAAAAAGCTAATAAACCGTCGTACCATAAAATCCCCTCAAAATTCCAAATAATAACCAAAAAATATTATTGAACAAAAATACATTACATTGATTTTCTTGAAAACAAAAGAAGGTACCAAGTGTGATGCAAAGATGGCCCAGCGGTGAACCACAGTTCATTTAGAGCTCGTGTTTAAACTGGTGTCTCATCCTCACCGATGACGCAGCACGTCTCCACTCGGTACTTATCAATCTCCACCAGATTGTGTGCCAGGTAACTGAGCTCCGGCTTCATGCTCTGACAACAGACAAACACAGGATCTGAACAAACAGAGGACTACCGGACTTCAGCACTGTGTTATATTTCTGTTTAATGTAATATATCAGCAGATAATCTCTCATTATTGTACTTGAAAACTTGAATATCTGACCCAGAAACAGTTTTAAGATCTCAGTCTGATCCTCCTTAAACCTGTTAGTCTTTGAGAACAGGACACACACACAAGCTTCTATATCTGCCATATTTGATGTGCTCTATGTATGCGTGTAGATCATCGCAGATGTAAATAAAAGCCTAAAATATATCTGCTCGTCACATGAAGTGATCGTGTCTCTTCATAAGACTTGGATTAAATCACTCGATTCATATGGATTGGTTTTATAATGCCTTAATGACCTTTTTGGACCTTCTAAGTATTGGTTACTTGGACTTTTTAAAATATCTAGTGTTTCAAAGATTATCAAAGGTCTAAAGGATTTGAAACGACATGAAGGGTAGAAAATGATGACTGTCTTGCTTAGTATTGTGCCTAACTGCTTAAGAAAAGTACATTTCTGATCATGCACTGAGGAAGAAGGACCGGATCTTGCATGAGTTTTATAGTTGCGATTAAAAAGTAGTGAGCTTTTCTTTCATATACATCTGTAACGGATTATTGCAAAAGACAAAAAAGCAAAAAAAGGTGAGGTGGCTGTGGATTGGATTCTTAAATGTGGGCGTTGCTCTCAAAATGAATGCAGTTAATTATAAGAATGTGATGGGTTTAAAAGCACAGTAAACGATTGGAGGAGTCCCGCATATGGCATCAGAAAAATGAGATATTTTTACTGAAAGATCTGAAAGAGTTATAGCATTGATTAAAAGTAATTAAAAAAAAAAGACATATATAGTAAGATGTATAGCATGCATTCAGAAAGCATCAGCAGCTCTCACCCGCACATAAAGCAGGTTGGAGAAGGTGTCCATGTTCTCGATGCGGAAAGGATCCTGTTCCCGGAGTTCATTGAACAGATATAAGGCTTGATCAATATCTGGAGAGAGAATGAAGCAGATCATATGTGACCCTGCAGCACAAAAGCAGTCTCAAGTCGCTGGGGGATATTTGTAGCAATAGCCAACAATACATTAGATGGGTCAAAATTAACAATTTTTCGTTTATGCCAAAAATCATTAGGATATTAAGTAAAGATCATGTTCCATGAAGATATTTTGTAAGTTTCCTACCTTAATTATATCAAAACTTAATTTTTGATTAGTAATATGCATTGCTAAGAACTTCATTTGAACAACTTTAAAGATGATTTTCTCAATATTTAGATTTTTTTGCACCCTCAGATTCCAGATTTTCAAATAGTTGTATCTCAGCCAAATATTGTCCTCTCCTAACAAACCATACATCAATGGAAAGCTTATTTATTCAGCTTTCAGATGATGCATACATCTCAATTTCAAAAAATTGACCCTTATGACTGGTTTTGTGCTCCAGGGTCACATATTATTAATATTTAAAAAAACGTCAAACAAAATAAGAAAATATCACTATTGTAATAACACTGTTTCACTATAATATACAATATTTAAGAATAAATATAATAATTATTATATCATTGTATTTTACAGAAAATTACAGGGTGACCTGTTAAATATGAGGGAGCCATAACTATCAATCTCCAAAATCTGTGACAGTAATTTCTTAATTTTTGTCAGAAAATCTTATGCATCCACTGAAGAGAAAAAATAACTGCTGGACACTTCTCTATGCTGGAGAAAAACCATGTAGCTGAATAAAATGCAGATAGAGACGTTTTACCGGATGAAACATCAATACAATAAACATGCAGTTGTGACAATATGTCAATGTCAATGGCACAAAACCAGTCATAAGGGTCAATTTTTTGAAATTGAGATTTATACACCATCTCAAAGCTGAATAAATAAGCTTTCCATTGATGTATGGTTTGTTAGGATAGGATAGGTCGAATGTCAATTTTTGTCAAAATTGGGTTTTCATTAAATTATTATTCTATAACATCTTGTCTATAATCTCTGAAAATACATTGGCAAAATACACTTGTGGTGGGCTTTCCTAGATTGCATCACATTTTTAAAACTATAAAGGTGTGCTGTTTCTTATGTCTAGCGGTGTTTCTTTTCCGCCTCCTACAGGACATCTAAGGTACTACACTTTCTTTTGCCGTTAACTTTCGGTTTCTCTCAGTGAACGCAGTCAAGAAGAACGTGCATGCAGCTCCTCTGGGTTATTGATTCCATCGTTTAAACCTTGGAAATATATGTCCGTAAGTGCTACATTTTATACCAAATAGTGCTTTTAAGTAAAGTGTAGATCGGGATTATTGTTATATTTTGTTATAAACAGCCATGATTCGCGTTATTGGTAGCGTACTGCTAATTTCTCTTCTGTTTGTACATAATCTCATTTGAATATAATTTCTTGACATGTACATTACTTTAAATAATGACCCTTATGACTGGTTTTGTGCTCCAGGGTCACATATTATTAATATTTAAAAAAACGTCAAACAAAATAAGAAAATATCACTATTGTAATAACACTGTTTCACTATAATATACAATATTTAAGAATAAATATAATAATTATTATATCATTGTATTTTACAGAAAATTACAGGGTGACCTGTTAAATATGAGGGAGCCATAACTATCAATCTCCAAAATCTGTGACAGTAATTTCTTAATTTTTGTCAGAAAATCTTATGCATCCACTGAAGAGAAAAAATAACTGCTGGACACTTCTCTATGCTGGAGAAAAACCATGTAGCTGAATAAAATGCAGATAGAGACGTTTTACCGGATGAAACATCAATACAATAAACATGCAGTTGTGACAATATGTCAATGTCAATGGCACAAAACCAGTCATAAGGGTCAATTTTTTGAAATTGAGATTTATACACCATCTCAAAGCTGAATAAATAAGCTTTCCATTGATGTATGGTTTGTTAGGATAGGATAGGTCGAATGTCAATTTTTGTCAAAATTGGGTTTTCATTAAATTATTATTCTATAACATCTTGTCTATAATCTCTGAAAATACATTGGCAAAATACACTTGTGGTGGGCTTTCCTAGATTGCATCACATTTTTAAAACTATAAAGGTGTGCTGTTTCTTATGTCTAGCGGTGTTTCTTTTCCGCCTCCTACAGGACATCTAAGGTACTACACTTTCTTTTGCCGTTAACTTTCGGTTTCTCTCAGTGAACGCAGTCAAGAAGAACGTGCATGCAGCTCCTCTGGGTTATTGATTCCATCGTTTAAACCTTGGAAATATATGTCCGTAAGTGCTACATTTTATACCAAATAGTGCTTTTAAGTAAAGTGTAGATCGGGATTATTGTTATATTTTGTTATAAACAGCCATGATTCGCGTTATTGGTAGCGTACTGCTAATTTCTCTTCTGTTTGTACATAATCTCATTTGAATATAATTTCTTGACATGTACATTACTTTAAATAACGTTACAAAAGGAACTATGTACAAAATCGAACTGTAATGTTAAGCTGGATGTGTATGTAAATGTGTACATAATGTTCATACATATTTTTTCTTGTTTGTAGTTTTACATAAAAGAATTGAGAAGAACAATCACCAGTAAAGTCACTAAAGTTATGAAAACCGCTTTCTGGAGTTCCTTTCTGAAAGTGTACGCTATCTGTTAAGCCTTTGCTCAAGCTACGCAATTGGTCAGAACAGAATAAAAGACATTTTAAATGCATGCAACCTCAGATAAAAAGATCAAATGTAGCCATATGTATAAACAATCAGTAAAAGCATAGAAGAATTTCCTGATTTAGGTTTATGTACTTTCTGCAAATATCGCCCACCTCGTATGTTATGGTAAGCCACGGCGATCTGGGAGATGATGTATGTGCTTTTGGCGAAGCCTGCTTCCATGAGGCTCTGGTATTTCTGCAGCGCCTCTTTGATCATCTGCAGCTCGGTGAACATGTGTGCCATGAAGAAATCCCTCACCCAGCACTCCGGCAGAGACAGGGACTTCAGCTGAGGAGCACACAAAACACACACCAGCTTCTGTTTCAGCGTACATGCCACGAACCACACAGCACACTGTCGCTTTGGAAAAAGAAGTACCATTTCGATGTTGGTGATGAGATTGCAGAGCTCCAGCCAGGATCCCCAGTGCAGAGGCAGAGCATGTGTCGCCGCCACAAAGATCTCCACCGCCTCCTTCAGCAAATCCAGCTTCCGCAGAACCACCCCATAACTGGTGTCCAATAAGATGACATTCAGGGATGCACTTACAGTCAAACCAAACATTATTCAGACACCACATATTATTTTACTAGTGGGTGCAGGACACTACAGTTCATAAATGTAAGTGAGGATAGCAAAATAAAGTGAACTGTGACAAATTACACCCAAAAAGTCTTCATACAGTGGACTACCGGATCAAAAATTATTCAGACACTTTGACCCGAGCATGTTTTTCTTTAATTGCTAATGCGAGCTTTTTACACCCCAGACTGAACAAAATGAAGCATTGCTTGGTAATTGGTTGAATCTAATTCATTACAGTCCTTTCTATCAAAGTTATCTGACATTATCAAGATGAATTTGTTCTGACACAGTTTATTGTCATAGGTCTTGTCATATTTTATTACCATTTTCTGAACTGTAGCGAATAAACTGTGATATAATGTGAGAAATGTAGTAATAAATTGTGGTTTGACTGGTGCGCAGGTGCACGACAGCTGTTAATGCACAGTGTTTTAGATCGGATAACTGTAATACTGTATAGGATTTACATTCAAACTGAAAGCATATATCTAGGCTACTGTATGCACTGCTGATTTCAGAGCAAAATGCAAAACTGTGACACTTCATTCACTGATGCGCTTCACTCGGAAACCCTAAAACTGACTGATTTTGGGTTTGAAAATTCATATCAAAGACGTTAAGATGTCCGCATCAAAAGAAATTTACTAAAGTGATTTTATGTCCACACATTAAATGCAAGTAAAGTGTCTACTTTTAAGGTTTCAAATACGTTTTTGGAGAATAAAATGTCAAAATTTGGTTGAAAAAAATGTTACACTGTCATTCAGTGTAACAATATTTATGTAAAAATTCAAACAACATGCTTCTTCTGACTTGTACATATTAAAATATATTAAAGAATAAGGGAGCATATTAAATTTTATTGTGTTTTACATGAGTAAAAATTCTTACTGACAAATGGGCAAAACCTAGGAGAGTGGCAACTGAACGTGCATGCAGTTCCTATGGGTTATTGATTCCATCGTTTAAACCTTGGAAATATATGTCCGTAAGTGCTACATTTTATACCAAATAGTGCTTTTAAGTAAAGTGTAGATCGGGATTATTGTTATATTTTGTTATAAACAGCCATGATTCGCGTTATTGGTAGCGTACTGCTAATTTCTCTTCTGTTTGTACATAATCTCATTTGAATATAATTTCTTGACATGTACATTACTTTAAATAACGTTAAAAAAGGAACTATGTACAAAATCGAACTGTAATGTTAAGCTGGATGTGTATGTAAATGTGTACATAATGTTCATACATATTTTTTCTTGTTTGTAGTTTTACATAAAAGAATTGAGAAGAACAATCACCAGTAAAGTCACTAAAGTTATGAAGACTGCTTTCTGGAGTTCTTTTCTGAAAGTGTACGCTATCTGTTAAGCCTTTGCTCAAGCTACGCAATTGGTCAGAACAGAATAAAAGACATTTTAAATGCATGCAACCTCAGATAAAAAGATCAAATGTAGCCATATGTATAAACAATCAGTAAAAGCATAGAAGAATTTCCTGATTTAGGTTTATGTACTTTCTGCAAATATCGCCCACCTCGTATGTTATGGTAAGCCACGGCGATCTGGGAGATGATGTATGTGCTTTTGGCGAAGCCTGCTTCCATGAGGCTCTGGTATTTCTGCAGCGCCTCTTTGATCATCTGCAGCTCGGTGAACATGTGTGCCATGAAGAAATCCCTCACCCAGCACTCCGGCAGAGACAGGGACTTCAGCTGAGGAGCACACAAAACACACACCAGCTTCTGTTTCAGCGTACATGCCACGAACCACACAGCACACTGTCGCTTTGGAAAAAGAAGTACCATTTCGATGTTGGTGATGAGATTGCAGAGCTCCAGCCAGGATCCCCAGTGCAGAGGCAGAGCATGTGTCGCCGCCACAAAGATCTCCACCGCCTCCTTCAGCAAATCCAGCTTCCGCAGAACCACCCCATAACTGGTGTCCAATAAGATGACATTCAGGGATGCACTTACAGTCAAACCAAACATTATTCAGACACCACATATTATTTTACTAGTGGGTGCAGGACACTACAGTTCATAAATGTAAGTGAGGATAGCAAAATAAAGTGAACTGTGACAAATTACACCCAAAAAGTCTTCATACAGTGGACTACCGGATCAAAAATTATTCAGACACTTTGACCCGAGCATGTTTTTCTTTAATTGCTAATGCGAGCTTTTTACACCCCAGACTGAACAAAATGAAGCATTGCTTGGTAATTGGTTGAATCTAATTCATTACAGTCCTTTCTATCAAAGTTATCTGACATTATCAAGATGAATTTGTTCTGACACAGTTTATTGTCATAGGTCTTGTCATATTTTATTACCATTTTCTGAACTGTAGCGAATAAACTGTGATATAATGTGAGAAATGTAGTAATAAATTGTGGTTTGACTGGTGCGCAGGTGCACGACAGCTGTTAATGCACAGTGTTTTAGATCGGATAACTGTAATACTGTATAGGATTTACATTCAAACTGAAAGCATATATCTAGGCTACTGTATGCACTGCTGATTTCAGAGCAAAATGCAAAACTGTGACACTTCATTCACTGATGCGCTTCACTCGGAAACCCTAAAACTGACTGATTTTGGGTTTGAAAATTCATATCAAAGACGTTAAGATGTCCGCATCAAAAGAAATTTACTAAAGTGATTTTATGTCCATAGGAAGCACATTAAATGTAAGTAAAGTGTCTACTTTTAAGTTTTCAAATTAGTTTTTGGAGAATAAAATGTCAAAATTTGGTTGAAATAATGTTATATTGTCATTCAGTGTAACACAATATTTATGTAAAAATTCAAACATGCTTATTCTGACGTGTACATATTAAAATATATAAAAGAATAAGTGAGCATTTTAAATTTGCTTGTGTTTTAAATGAGTAAAAAATTCTTACTGACAAATGGGCGAAACCTAGGATAGTGGCACATTTTAAAAATGTAAAATTACAACTGATTAGTATTTGGGGTGAAAGTAATTAGTCTTTTAATATGTCATAAATTGATTTTTGTTGTAAATATGCCTGACGAGATTGTTACACTGAATGACATTTTAGTGGCTCTCTTCTGTAAATCAGGGGAAAATGTATATTTATTTTTTGCTCAGAAAAACAAAAACAAAAATACAATAATGAAACAGAAAACTTTTGTTTTTGGAAAAACAACAATTTAAAGCAGTATTGTTTTTATGCTTAAACCCTTTTTCGTCTTTGACCTATACATTTTTTAAAAAGTAGAAAAGAAATAAAAGCAATAAGATAATTGTATTTTTATTTAATACTAATTTTTTATTTTAAAATCAAATAGTATTACCACACACACACACACACACATATATATATATTATTTTGATTATTTTATTTTAAAAATAAACAATAAAGTGCACCAATACTATCATTAATTATTGTACTGTTTATAGTTATATATTATGGGTCACAGTAAAAATCAAATCTTCAGGTGCTCTCATGAGAACCAGACTGAAAAACTGACAACATTTTCCAAAAGATCCCCGTTTTTTTACAAGCTGTGGTTCTCAAATGTTTTTTACTCTGTACTCAATCTGCAAACCAATCAGGACACAGACCTGCACTCCGTTTTTGGGCCACAACCCACTATTTGAGAACTAATCTGATACTTACAGATAGAGCGCAAACCCGTCCAGCTCTCCGGCGCTGTGTTTCTTGCTCAGCTCCACCCTGAGCTCTCGCAGGGCTTCGTTTCGGACCTGACCCTTCTCCAGAGGACCTGCAACCAAACACATGCTGATGACGACCATCTCCGCCAGGAACACGGTTTAAAACGCTTACTCTTACCCAGGCTGTCGACGGTCTCGTCGTCTTTCTTCTTTTCGCCTGACTGAGAGAATAAAGAAGTACATTGCTTTGTTCACATTTCACCTCCGAAGAGACGGGATCTAAAACATTCACATAAAAACAAGAGCCAAACATCTCACTAGGTAGCGCGAATACATATAGAGAAAATATGCTTTCTGACTCCGGCAGCCGCGGAGAAAATATGCAGCTCGATCATATTCCTTCAGCTCAAAGTGTGATTTAGCCAGACACAGGGCATCCAAATCCCGGGCGTCCTCCTGGAAGAAAGCAGCGGCGGTCAGTGCACACATCTCCTCCGGCTTACATCTGCTAAACACATGCGTCTCATACACATTTCACTGAGCGCGAGGGGCTTCGGGACTCCAGACTGACCTCGGTGAGCTCCGGCGCTGCAGGGATCTCGTTCAGAGGAAGCGCATCCAAAGAAACAGCCAGTTCTGATGCCCTGGAACACAAACAACAGGTTTATTGTTGTTTTTTACACCCTGCAGAACAATTATAAACCTCTAATCATTTGCATGCACTACCAGTCAATAGTTTTTGAACCATTAGATTTTTAATGTGTTTTAAAGAAGTCTCTTCTGCTCACCAAGCCGGCATTTATTTAATCAGAAATACAGCAAAAGCAGGAATATTGTGAAATATTTTTAATATTTAGAATAACTGTTTTCTGTGTGAATCTCTGTTAAACTGTAATGTATTTCTGTGATGCGCAGCTGTATTTTCAGCATCATTACTCCAGTCTTCAGTGCCACATGATCTTCAGAAATCAGTATAACATGCTGAATTGCTGCTCAAGAAATATCTCTGATTATTATTAAATTGAAAACAGCAGAGTAGAAGTTTTTCAGGTTTCTTTGATGAATAGAAAGTTCAGAAGAACAGCATTTATCTGAAATAGAAATCTTTTGTAACATTATAAATGTCTTTGCCATCACTTTTGATCAATTTAAAGCTGAATACAAGTATTAATTTCCCCCAAAAAACTAAATAAATTAATGATACTGACTCTAAGCTTCTGAATGGTAGAGTGTGTAATTTTACAAAAGCTTTTTATTTCAGATAAATGCTGATCTTTGGATCTTTCTATTAATCGAAGAATCCTGAAAAAATATATTAAACTGTTTTAAATATTGATAATAATCAGAAATGTTTCTTGAGCAGCAAATCAGCATATTAGAATGATTTCTGAAGATCATGTGACACTGAAGACTGCAGAAATGATGCTGAAAATACAGCTGCGCATCAC
>NW_015554047.1:100894-118143 GCF_001515605.1 Sinocyclocheilus anshuiensis
TATAATACAGCCTAAAAGCATCCTTATTAAGAAAAAATATGAAATTAAAATGTATCAGGGACACAGAAGGCACTTGCTTCTAAATGTCAGAGTCCTGTACTGTAATAGCTCACACAGATTCATTTGATTACAGGTGGCTTTAATCGATGTGAATAAATCGCTGGGAGATGAACTGAAGAGCACACTTGATCAGGAGTATGGACGTGACAGGACTGAATTTTATTTGGCCGACGTCACATCAGAGGAAGATTTTAAAGGTTTTTCAAGATTTGAGAGATGTTTTATTGTCTGGGAATGATTACATGAGGCTCGGACTGATATGGATTACAGTGTCACAATGCTGCTATTACTCAAGTCACTTTATAAGAGCAGTAAAAGAGAGTGTGGATATGCTCTGAATGCTTTCATGTTTTCCCTTACAGGAGTTTTGGAAAAAATTGTTAAAACATTTGGCCGCATAGACATTTTGTGCAACAATGCAGGGATCATCAATGAAAAGCACTGGGAAAAAACTATTGCAATCAACCTGGTATGAGTCTGTCTGTCTGTCTGTCTGTGTTTGTGTATGTGTATGTCTGCGTTTGTGTATGTCTGTGTTTGTGTTTGTGTCTGTGCTTGTGTCTGTCTGTGTTTGTGTTTGTGTTTGTGCTTGTGTCTGTCTGTGTTTGTGTCTGTGTTTGTTTGTGTCTGTCTGTCTGTGTTTTTGTCTGTCTGTGTTTGTGTCTGTCTGACTGTCTTTCTGTCTGTTTGTGTTTGTGTCTGTCTGTCTGTGGTTGTGTATGTCTGTCTGTCTGTCTGTCTGTCTGTCTGTCTGTGTTTGTGTCTGTCTTTCTGTCTGTCTGTGTTTGTGTATGTCTGTGTTTGTTTGTGTCTGTCTGTCTGTGTTTTTGTCTGTGTTTGTTTGTGTCTGTCTATCTGTCTGTGTTTTTGTCTGTCTGTGTTTGTGTCTGTCTGACTGTCTGTCTGTCTGTGTTTCTGTTTGTGTCTGTCTGTGTTTGTTTGTGTCTGTCTGTCCGTCTGTGTTTTTGTCTGTCTGTGTTTGTGTGTGTCTGTCTGTCTGTCTGTCTGTCTGTCTGTCTGTCTGTGTTTGTGTATGTCTGTGTTTGTGTCTATCTGTCTGTCTGACTGTCTGTCTGTGTTTGTGTCTGTCTGTCTGTGTTTGTGTCTGTGTTTGTTTGTGTCTGTCTGTCTGTGTTTTTGTCTGTCTGTGTTTGTGTGTGTCTGTCTGTCTGTCTGTCTGTCTGTCTGTCTGTGTTTGTGTATGTCTGTGTTTGTGTCTATCTGTCTGTCTGACTGTCTGTCTGTGTTTGTGTCTGTCTGTCTGTGTTTGTGTCTGTGTTTGTTTGTGTCTGTCTGTCTGTGTTTTTGTCTGTCTGTGTTTGTGTCTGTCTGTCTGTGTGTGTTTGTGTCTGTCTGTGTTTGTGTGTGTCTGTCTGTCTGATTGTTTGTTTGTGTCTGTCTGTCTGTCTGTGTTTGTGTGTGTGTATGTATGTGTGTGTGTGTGTGTGTGTGTGTGTGTGTGTCTGTCTATCTCTGTCCATCTGCTTCAGCTGAAGGTATTTTGTGCTCGTCTCAGGGTGGAGTGGTCAGAGGAACGTATCTTGCTCTAGAACATATGAAGAAGGAAAATGGTGGGAATGGAGGAGTCATTGTCAACATTTCATCTATGGCAGGTTTGATACCGTCTCTATTTAAAATAAACACAGATTAAACAATTACAGTTTTACAGTTTTTCTCAATAAGTGCAGTTGTCACAACTGTTTGCTGGAACATTAGAACTCTACTAGTAACTCACCAAGAGCATTTAATTCGTGTTTCAAAACCTAGTTATTTTGTCAGTGAGTTGGCCAGGGCCACCAAAATAAAATTTTTAAAAAATTGTTACATGCAAATTTCATTTTATTTCATGTTATATATTTTGTGTACATTTTATACTTATATGCAATTTTCATTTCATGTTACATGCAAATTTAATTTTGTTATATGCAATTGTTTTCCTCCTTTTTGTTGACAGACTGCTTTCTATACTATAGAAGAGCGTGTCTGTGTATCACACTGAGCATTTTAGATACAGATTTCAACAGAACAGTAGATAAAAATATATTGGGAAATACTGTAGTACACAAACAGAAAATTAACATTTTTATTCATACAGTACATATATGTTTGTAGAAATGTTACTTTCACCAATAAAATTCACCAATGCTTATTCGTCTTCACACACTCTATTGTCTTTTGCTAACAGCACAACCGCAATTTCTTACATGTCTTCCTATTGCTCTTTCACGACAAGCAAGTGTGAATTTTCACAGTTTACATGTAACACATTTCTACAGATAAAAGTACTGTACAAATATAATGTATTTTTAGAGCACTGCTGCAGCCCCTGCTGGTCACGGTTGTGATGTTCCTCTTTGTTCAATAAATGGTAGTGATTGTGCTGGACAAACTCCATATATATGCTTCCAGACTGGGTTGATTGGCAAGATTGTGATTCATATTTCATTCCAATGGCAAGTAGGGCTGCAAAGGGATGGAAATATAAAAAAAAAAAATCGAAAGTTTCCAGAAGTCAACCATTCCATGTCAGATATTTATAAACATAAGTTTTGAAGAGTTTGACAATCTCAATCAACTCATCCGTTTTTATCGATAAGCCACGTGCATTTAGTTACTGTGCAAATTGTGGATTTCTCATTTGCACACGTGCCAAAACACATGCAATTTGCCTAAATCAGTAAGAAAACTCAATCTGATGTAAACAAGAAACTTCTGAACTACTGTTTAAGAAAAAAAAACTCTTGAGAACTGAGCCAAAGCAACTGAGAAAAACTGTAAAGACTTTCTTAGACCTATATGGATAGTTCATCTAAAAATAGAACTTCTCTCATCATTTATTAATTTACCTACATTTCTACTGCGCTTGTCCTTACAGTGTAAGTCAGTGGGGTCCAACATTGCTCCGGACCCCCAAAAAACACTGAGAATATTTTTGTAACAACATGAGGTAAATGATGCAGAATTTTCATTTACTCAGTGAACTGTTTTGACTGAATCTTTGCAGGTTTGGGGCCTTTGCCGATGGCGCCCATCTACACAGCGACCAAACACGGCGTAGTGGGATTCAGTCGTGCCATGGCAGTACGTATTTTACGTATCAAGCATTACAGCTTTTTTGTGAGAGAGAGAAAGTCTTTGACTTTTTTTAATTGCTCATCAACAGGCCGTTTCCAAGCTGGCTAACTATGGGGTGAGGATCAACATTCTCTGTCCGTGGTTTGTGAAGACCAATCTTCTGTCCACCATGAATTCAGAAAAGCATATTGGAAGTTTCTTTCCACTGAAGGGAATTGCGGAGACGATGATGCAGAACCGCGGCTGTCTGGAGTGAGTTAACAATCCTTTGTATCGGGGGAGAGATACGGAACAGATAAAGCAAGGGTTTGAATTTAACATGAAGTTTGAGAAACTTTGTAATCGTGTTTTTATTGCAGGGCTGATGTTGTTGCCAAGGCTTTTCTTGTTCTTGTGAAAGATGAGAGCAAGAACGGAGATGTTCTGATGATTGATCCTGACGAGGCAGTTTTTGTTTCCTTTCCTGAACGGGCCCAAGACTTCTCAACTACTCCAGTCAGCCTCGAGTAACCCTTCAGCTTCGCTCTCAGTGGATGTGGATTAAAGCTTTCATCAGAGGTCTTAAAATCCAACCAAACCCTGAAGATCTTCACCAAATCAAGACATGACGTAAACCCGAGCGCTTCCACTTAGAATGGCTTCATATAAAGATCATTTGACTAAATCAGCCAGAATAATGATTAGTGAAAATTTAAAGATGTCAGATTTATTCTTTAGTGCTTCTTTGTAATTTCATTTCTGTTACTGATTTGAGAATATTCCAAATCCAGGAAATCTGACACTCAGTGCAAGAGTCAAAATGTTACAAATTAGGGAACTAGAAATAGTGCGGCATCTAAAAACAGTTCTGTAATTTCCAAATATCAACGCAAACATCACATCCGAGTACTTTTTTTTATTTTACAGATATTGTGCTAAAATATACCTCAAAATATTATAAGTGGTTTGCTTTCAAAATTTGTTTAAATAAATAAGCTACTAACATCATGTGTGTGTCGAAATTTAATTACAATGAAATTTTGCACCTTTATTGCAAAAAATGTATTGTAGTTACTAGTATTGTGGTTCCTAGACGGGTTAGTGGTTTAGTAGTAATAAATAAAACACAACACAAACCTTTGTTTCAAATACTGTCTGTTTAATGTGAACATGTTACATTCTTTGCCCAAGAAATGTCTGCTTTTGTGTTGAGATTTATTATAAACAAATAATATGACAGCACTGCATGGATTCTAAAATTATATATCATACAAATACATAAATACTTATTCAGAAAATAGACACGAAATATACAAATGACAACACAATATTGCAACAGTTTCAGTTTCAGTCGCTTCACTGTCACTGTCGTCCTCTTCTTCTTCTTCTTGTTTTTTACTCTTTTCTTTAGTTGAGTCTAAAAGGCCGGCGAAGAAATCCTGTCCCGTGTCGAAAGCTTTATTACTCAGAGCTTTGAGGCGTCTGTCTGTCTTCTTTCTCCGCCGGTAATTGCTGACTCTCGTGTCTGGTAAGCTGGAGATGTCCCAGAACTTGACGAGCTGGATCTCCTCGATGGACTCGCCGGCGTGCTGCCCAGAACACGGTTCGGCAGGACACTCACAGCTCTGCGCAGTCATTCGTTTCAGAAGAGAAGATCTTGAGGAGTTTTATTGATACACAGGTGTGCAACCAAACAATAACTGTAAGGTTAACTACAGCTGAGGTCAAAAGTTTACATCCCCCTTTCAGAATCTGCAAAATATTATTTTACCAAAATAAGAGAGATCATACAAAATGCATGTTACCTGAATAAGATATTTCACATAAAAGATGTTTACATATAGTCCACAAGAGAAAATAATAGTTGAACTTATAAAAATGACCCCGTTCAAAAGTTTACACCCCCTTGACTCTTAATACGGTGTTGTTAGCTGAATGATCCACAGCTGTGTTTTTGTTTAGTGATAGTTGTTCATGAGTCCCTTGTTTGTCCTGAACAATTAAACTGCCTGCTGTTCTTCAGAAAAAACCCCCAGCTCCCACAAATTCTCTCGTTTTCCAGCATTTTTGTGTATTTGAACCCTTTCCAACAATGACTGTATGATTTTGAGATGCATTTTTTCACACCGAGGACAACTGAGGGACTCAAACACAACTATTACAGAAGCTTCAGACGCTCGCTGATGCTCCAGAAGGAGAAACCATGCATTAAGAGCCGGGTGTGAAAACATTTTGAATTTGAAGATCAGGGTAACTTATTAACTTATTTTGTCTTCTGGGAAACATGTAAGTATCTTCTGTAGCTTCTGAAGGGCAGTGCTAAATGAAAAAAATATGATATTTAGGCAAAATAAGAAAAATTTACATATCTCCATTCGGTTCAAAAGTTTTCACACCCGGCTCTTAATGCATGGTTTCTCCTTCTGGAGCATCAGCGAGCATCTGAAGCTTCTGTAATAGTTGTGTTTGTGTCCCTCAGTTGTCCTCGGTGTGAAAAAGTGCATCTCCTTCTGTAATGTCATTTGTTGATGCATTAAACGAAAACCATTTTGGAAATCAATACAAAATCGATAACTTTTTGCCAGCATGGTCTGAAGATGATCTGAGCCAATTTTGGTGAAAATCAGACAAATGAGCCAAGGATTCAGAGGGAAAAAAACATTTTTTCCTTCTAGACCTTAAGGTTCAAAAGTTATTAGCATAAACATGAGTGAAACTTTGGACAAGTGGTGGCGCTAGAGAGTTTGAGTTAGAGACACCAAATTTGCTGTGGTTAATGATGGGACTGTCCTCTATTAGTGTGCCAGATTTCATCACTTTCCTGCAAGCAGATCTATGGGCTGCCGTAGACTCCCTTGCGGAAGAAGAAGAACGCCAATAGATACAATAGGTAAATAATAGTTTACTGACCCCAAACTTCTGAATGCTAGTGCATGTTGTTACACAAGATTTCTGTTTTGAATAAGTGCTGTTCTTTACCTTTTTATTCATTAAAGAATCCTGAAAATCACAGTTTCCACAAAAATACTGGGCAGCACAGCTGTTTTCAACATTGATAATAATCAGAAATGTTTCTTGAACAGCATATTAGAATGATTTCTGAAGATCATGTGGCACTGAAGACTGGAGTAATGATGCTGAAAATACAGCTGCGCATCACAGAAATACATTACAGTTTAACAGAGATTCACATAGAAAACAGCTGCTTTACATTCTAATAATATTTCACAATTTGTACTGTATTTTTTTGGGGAAGTCGTGGCCTAATGGTTAGAGAGTCGGACTCATAACCCAAAGGTTGCGAGTTCGAGTCTCGTACCGGCAGGGATTGTAGGTGGGGGGAGTGAATGTACAGCGCTCTCTTCCACCTTCAATACCACGACTGAGGTGCCCTTGAGCAAGGCACTGAACCCCCAACTGCTCCCCGGGCGCCGCAGCATAAATGGCTGCCCACTGCTCCGGGTGTGTGTTCACGGTGTGTGTGTGTTCACTGCTGTGTGTGTGCACTTTGGATGGGTAAATGCAGAGCACTAATTCCTAGTATGGGTCACCATACTTGGCCACATGTCACTTCACTTATCACTTATTTCACTTATTTTTGATCAAATAAATGCAGCCTTGGTGAGCAGAAGAGACTTGCAAAACATGAAAAATCTTAATTATGCTGTAAGGCGGCTTAAAGTTTGAGTAATATCTGTCTAATAGGTTTTGATGAGATCAGATGAATATATTTCAATGTAAAGGAGTTCAGCATCTCTGAGTGTGTCAGGTGCTCACAGCTAAATGTCTCGGTTGGGATGAAATGCGATCGTGTTGACGATGGCCTCTAGTTTGATGTCTTCTGGTGTGTCTCGGATCTTGGGTGCTTTGGGTTATTCTGCAGCCTCCTGCTCCTGTACCTGTACAAACAGCGAACAGCCTTTAACCTACATCACTGCCGTTTATCGTACCTTTTACAATTTAATTATCAGACTTTCTGGTTTACTGTAAATGTACAGTACAATAGACGCTCGATATTGTATAACACAAAAAACTAACTTGTTCACACGAATCCTCCTGTTCTATGGGAGACGCCATCTTTGTTGTAGGCGAAGTAATATCGCACTTCCGCTTCCTGCTGGACTGTAGCGCAGCGCGTCGTCTCTACAAAACTTAAAAACGCTTGATTTTTCTCCAAGGAGCGCAGTAAACAAAACTTCAGGGGAGTTATGAATCTAATGTATCAAATAATGTATTTTCCCTAATATAGGGATACAAGAATACATTTACAAGCAAAAAATTATTTATTAGAATACAAAACGTACTTACGTAGTCTAGATGTTTATATATTTCTGCTTCTATTTTTGAAGAATTATGTATTATAATTGTGTGTGTTTGTTGGTGTGTGTGTGTGTGTGTGTGTGTAATAATATATAACTGTTATAAACAGATTACTGTGTTTATACTAGTAATAATAATAATAATAATTAAATAAAACTAGTAATAATACGTGTTAAATAATCTTCTTCGTCTTTCTTCCTGTGATGTAGCAGCCCAGACAGAAGCTGCAAGACTTAACATTGAATTAAATGCAAGATATTGTTTATTATATAACCAAAGTATCAATATTAAGCAGGAAAAAATATCCATAATGCGGGACTTTTAATTGTAAACAATACACCGGGACTCTTATTTTGAAATATGTATGATTACTGTTGCTGATAAAATATTTGACAATATAAACACCATAAGGTTAACATTGTCATAATTCATCAACAGACAATTATATTTCGTGAAATGCAAAACTGAAACGCTCATATTTTCGAATCATTTTGATTCATCTACTTCATTATTTCTCACGGTGTTATGCTAATTTCACGCAACATGCTAATGAGAGAATGAGAAATAATGAAGTAAACTAACGCAGGATTAAAGAAAAATAGAAATATAGATATAAAAACAATGATCATGCATTTATTTATTTATTTCCCCTCACACATTTAATTACATTCACAAATTTGTGGATTTGTTTATTTGTGGATTTATTATTTTTGCACAATCTGCAGATTGTTTATAGAAATGCATAACTATGTTTTCAGATGTGTATAAAGACCTTACTTAATGAACCGTTATGTTTTTATTACCTTAGATTGAGCGATTTATATCTGCATACACCGCGGGTCCGCTTACATGGAAGTCGCCACCATGTTTCTACAGTAGCCCTAAACGGACAAACTGCTCTACACAGCGCGTTTCGTCACTTTGTTGTTCTTGCGACTAAAACACTGACACAATGATGAACAAGTACATTAATATTCGCAATAACATCGATTTATTAAATGATTAAGTAAACATAATTCCTTCATTTACCTCTGTAAAGAAATCTCATTGCTCTCTGCTGTCTTTACCGACGACATCTGAGTCCTGTATCGGCCACCGTAGCTTCTCTGAAGGGAGGGGTGAGCGGGGGACTGAGCCGTTGGTTGCAATTCGCAACCTCACCGCTAGATGCCGCTAACATTTACACACTGCACCTTTAAAATATTTTTTTATTTAAGGTTTTGACTTGAAACAACCACGTATATTTGTGTAGCATTAAAGCAAGATAGGCCCTTCAAGCCCTTCAAGCTATGTCTGACTCTGTAAGGAAGAAAATTAAGAATTAGTTCGAGAATTAGTACTGTTCAGGTCATAGTTTTCAGTCACGTGACTGGTTCGAAGAGAAGACCTGGAGGGCAAAACATCCATAACTGCAGCACAAGCCTGTCAATTGTCCATATCTGTCCAATCCACAAACATTTAGGTCACCTCTCAAAAGAATAAAACAAGGATTTATGAACAAAATGCAAGTTTTGGCCATTTATAATCCATATAAAGAACCCACCGCAATATTTCAATCACTAAAACCAGTGTGACATTATAAAAACGTTAAATTTAAAGTGCCTTATTAAAATAGTGATATTAAAAGATCTAATTCAGTACAAATTTTAGTGATACATACGCTATACAGGCAAGCAGATGAGCACGGAATATGAACGCAGTGTTTTCTATGGGAAAACATTCAATGGGAAACTTGGGTTTATATTCTGGGTTCATCCACTTGCCTATACAAAGACACATAAATAATAGTACACTAGGGGTGCTCCGATCAGGGTTTTGGAGGCCGATCACAGAAAGCAGTATCTGCCGATACCGATCACCAATACAGATACAGCCTTCTTTTTATAATTTATAACTATTTATAGTGATACTCCAATCAGGATTTTTAGACATTTATTCAGGGCCTGAATTTCATTTTTGTAAATGGGGGGGAATTCCTCTCTTAGGTGTCTCTTGTGAGAGAAGCAGCTTTCACACAGCAGTCCGCTACTGATCCGTGTTTAGCACAAACACAACATTTATCCATTATATTGATTTCAAATCCAAACATCGTCACTGAAAATGCTTTTTCAGCATTGCAATTCTTTTTTTTTGTTTTACACAATACAATCTTTCATAGACATGTTTAAACACATTAAATATAAGCAACACATTATTCAATGCTTTTTACTTTTGCATTTACTTCTAGATCTGCTGCAGACGCACAGCTCCTGAACGCACCGCCGGACCGCAACCGTGTGCAGTGAACACATTAATCCGTTAACATGAGCGCCGAAAAATACACACCGCATACGCACTGCAAACAGAGTAATGTGAACCTAGCGTTATGTGTGTGTGCTGCGAGTGTGCATGAGCGCACAGTCTCCAGGAGAGCGCTGAATGATTAAACACTGGTAAGAATTAAAAAGTATTGCAATTTATAAACTTTAGTGACGATGCAACACTGCCTCGATTGTACAAGTGACAATTCCTGTGTCAACTGTGCAACTTTTTTTTAGATCGGCCTTTTAGAGACCGCCGATCAACCATCCCAACGTGATTATCGGCCGATCGTGATCGGTAGCCGATCAATCGGAGCACCCCTATAATACACCTAAAATGTAAAAACACAATCTACTCCACTTTGCTGCAGCGCTGCAGTTTTAATTTTGTTCTTTTAATTCAGCTGCGAGGTCGTGCTGTGACGCATCGATCTGCTGTTGGTCACACGGCTTCACGTGATGTGAATCAATTCACAGGTCAGATTCAACGTGAATGTTACTAAAGGAAAACAGTGATCATAATCATGGTGAGGATGTGTAGTTTGAAAAGGATGTAATATACTGGTTAATAGGGCTGTCAAAAAAATGTTGAATTTCGAATATTCGTCAAATTTAATATAAAAATCCACATTAGAATGCAAAAACGTTGAATTCGAATTTTAGGTGTGTGTCAGGCAGCTTTATCAGTGGTGCACGAGATGCGATGACGATGTAGGTATCATAGCATTTTAATGCTTTTTTTTAGCCTATCCAGCTGAACCCACTAGATGCAGCGCTGCTACGCTGTTCATTCAAAATATTGCGGAAAAAGAGAACATCAATGTGGAGAAGATGTTTACATCAAAATGGAAACCAAGCAGTTTATTTATTTATTTATCGCATTTTCTAGAGGGACATCTAACACCGTTGCACTCGCGTCTCACACAAGATAGCTGCATGTTTAGAAAGCCATGGAAAATTAAGTTCAACTTTTAAAAAAACCTATCTCGAGGCTTTATGGCATTTTTTTTTTCCACCCACAGCATCTCATGTTTTTAAATGAAAAAAGTACTCTGTGATTGGTTTTCGGTCCTTTGTATTAAACTATACATACATTAGGGCTGTACGATTAATCGAATGCGATTGTCATGTGCATCTCGTCTGTAAAGCGGTTCTGTGATCAGTAGTAAATCTCCATCATGTGCTTTCAGATGGAGCAGCATTTACTACACAGAGCTGTAGTTCACTGACAAGCTACGCAAAAAAATCTCAGACGATATTATGCGATTATGAAATTGAAGAAATCGTTCGTGATAATGACAGCTGTTTGCGTAGCTTCTCAGTGAACTCTGTGTAGTAAATGTTGCTCCCTCTGAAAGCAGGTGAAAATACACATTTAAAGGTGGGGTAAGCAATTTCTGGTAGCCAATGTTGACATTTGAAATCACCAAAACAAACACGCCCCTACCCCAAAAGGGTATTGCCCCTATTTTGATAGCTCCGCCCCACACATACGTACGCAACCCAGGCAAACCTTGTTTAAGCGACATACACCGGTATAGCGGTATTTAAAAAATTAATATCATAACAAAAATAAACATATTCGGTATGAACCGGCATACCGCCCAGCACTACCCCTTACTGCTGATTGGCTACAAGTTTGTTTTACTACTCGGCCCGAATCAGTTCTCTAAAGCGTTTTTGAACAATCGCTTACCCCATCTTTAATAACATGTTTTTACTCAACTCACTTCATAACGTCAGTTGAGTGTTTGAAATAAATCCTTCTGTGAGATGATGTGGCTTCTTACACAGAATAAGGCACACAACATATTTCATAGTATTCTAAGCAGTGATAAAGACATTGCATTATAAATATTTTATTATAATGAAAATTATAATAAGAACTCCGATAAACCATATGTTGTCATAGTCGTGTGTCTATTAGTCACGTTGAATCAATGAAAGCAGTTAAATCTTCTGTTTATTCAGCTAGCGCTATAGGGTTTTCCTGGGTTTCTTCTGCGGGGTGTTATTTGGAGTTTCTCTGGCCTTCCGATGTTGATTTACTGCTGATCACAGAACCGTGCTTCACTGAAAGATACGCATGGAGTTTCTCTGGCCTTCGGATGTTGATTTACTGCTGATCACAGAAATCTAAAACAAAAAATCTCTCAACTAATGCTGTAAAATATACATGAGAGTCCGTTGGTACCACATTACTATAATACTGAAGGTTAAAATTGACTGATTTGATAAAATTACACTTAATGAAGTTTTTAAAATAACGGTTACAATTATATAATAATATTTCTACTTATGTTGAAATATAAACATAATAGTGGCTGTCATAAACTTGATGGATTTATTCAAACGTAAATTAAACATTGAAGAACAGTAAAATTTATAATGAATATGTTACATGGTGCATATATTTAGCAAAATGCCCCTCTCGACAGTTTTTTTTTCTATCTGACTAATGAGTTTATGGTCACCGAATATGTTTTTCTGAGGTAAATGTTTTGTTTATTTTGTTTTGTTTATTTCCTTTATTTGTTCAGGGACAACGCACAACAACAGTGTTGTGCCAGAGTTAGCTATAAAGCTAATTTGCATCTGCAGTCCCTGGGCAGGATGTTGTTAAAAAATTACAATATTAAGTCACAAACAATACAATACATACAATATCACATCATACTACATTAAATTACAAAGCCACGTCAATGATCACATATTTGATTTTCCTTAAGCCATACTTTAAGCTCAGTTTTAAAAATACTAAATGTTGTACACTCTCTAATATAAACAGGTATTAAATTCCATCTTTCTGCTGCTATAACTGAAAAAGCTGATTGTCCAAAAACAGATTTTCACAGCTTGTTTATAAAAGTATATAATGGTTTTAACGTAGTTATACTTGTATGTGACGTTACGTTATAGTGACGTCTTTGCGCGGCTGAAACACTGATTGAGCGATTACATGAGAGTGCTGGGCGGTATGATCAAAAATTTATATCACTGTATTTTTGTAAATTATACCGGTTTCACGGTACATGACGGTATTTTTTTTAACGGGTGTTAACCATATTCTCTACTGATTGAGAGAGGAAATACTGCAACTGTTAAACTGAGGCGCTACAGCAATCTGTCACTCCACATTAAACGGCACCAAAACAGCATTTATTGTTTGAATACTGCAATACAATGGACAGAAGAATTATATGAAACCCGAGACTTTGTTTCATATTAAAAGTACCAAAGCACAATGCTTATTGCGATATATTGGATGGGAAGTGCCCTTCAACGTTCCGTCCATTAACTGAAAACAGGCTAGAATAATCGATTCTTGAGATTTAAGAATCGATATCGTTCCGTAAAAATGAGAATCGATTAATATCGAGATATCTATATTTTTTACCCAGCCCTAAAAATGACATGTTTAGGGCCCTATGAAATGTTTTATGTTTTCTCATCATATTTATTATTGTTACCAAATTCTGTGTTTTAGCATGTCTAATTATTTGAACGCATAAAACAACTTAATTTATTCATTATTTTTCTTAAAGTAGCCTTATGAATTTTTTTTTTTTTCCTCAGAAATTCTGTGTTGTGTATTTACATTTTTCTGGTTATCAAATGAAGGCATAACACATTAATTTAAATTATCTTTTAAGTAATGAAAATTAAACAAATAAAATTTTTTTGCAAACAAAGGGGATTTATACTATTAAAATAAAAACATGGAAGAAATATCATGTGATTATTCCTTAAAAAACAAAGTAGTAGTAGTATTACATACATTCTACTGCTTTTTCTGCATTGCGGAAATCATATATATATATTTAGTTTGACATATTAGGAGCTGTGACTCGCAAAAGAGTTGCTATTTGAATTAATAACTCATATTTGTTAAAAATAATACAATTCGCTTTTTTTTTTTTAAATAATGATTAAGATGGGTACACACTCGTGGACTATGTTTATTTTGTGCTGAAACTGGTATTAATGTGGAGGAGACGATCAGTTCATGACTGTTAAACTGAGGCGCTACAGCAATCTGTCACTCCACATTAAACGGCACCAAAACAGCATTTATTGTTTGAATACTGCAATACAATGGACAGAATTTGAAACCCGAGACTTTGTTTCATATTAAAAGTACCAAAGCACAATGCTTATTGCGATATATTGGATGGGAAGTGCCCTTCAACGTTCCGTCCATTAACTGAAAACAGGCTAGAATAATCGATTCTTGAGATTTAAGAATCGATATCGTTCCGTAAAAATGAGAATCGATTAATATCGAGATATCTATATTTTTTACCCAGCCCTAAAAATGACATGTTTAGGGCCCTATGAAATGTTTTATGTTTTCTCATCATATTTATTATTGTTACCAAATTCTGTGTTTTAGCATGTCTAATTATTTGAACGCATAAAACAACTTAATTTATTCATTATTTTTCTTAAAGTAGCCTTATGAATTTTTTTTTTTTTCCTCAGAAATTCTGTGTTGTGTATTTACATTTTTCTGGTTATCAAATGAAGGCATAACACATTAATATAACCTATTTTGAATCATTTAAAGCTGTAATCTGAGCTGTTTGTAATTGTCGTGCTCTCTCTTTTGCTGCTCTAGAGCATTCTGGGCCCACGAAGGTGGTGAAGGTGGGAAACGCGAGAGTGAGACGCGGCGGGAAGGTGAGTGACGTTCATCTGAGTCTGCAGCAGACACATTTAGCAGATTAACAGACTAAAATGACTGAAGAAAATCCTCAGCACGACTGAGACCTGTTTTACACACTTGTGAAAGTAGCACAGACGCCCCTAAATAATAATGGGCTTCAGCTTTAATGCTGCATGCAGAGCAGGAGCCTCACAAACGCAGCACTGAGAGACTGAGAGTCCAGATGATTAATACAGTTATATTCATGAACGTTTAGATATATATTATAAATTAGATCTCAAAATGGGGTCCGTGACCCACAGTCAGGGGTCAGTGAAACACAGACAGAATCAAGTCAAAATGTAATTTAGTGCATAACACAGAATGTCAAGAAATTTGGCATGTTTTGGATAAATCGAAAGTTGGTCAGTGCACTTAACCAAATCTTGGTATGGACTCGTGTCTGTGAATAATAAACCGCAAAAAACTGCTAGTGAAATATGAATCTGCGTGTGTCTTTGTGAATAAATGGAGCAAATATTACTAGAATGTACCTCATCAAAGTAATACTTTTATTATTATTATTGTTATTATTGCTAAGCAAAACTTTATTTTTAAAGAAATAATCTCACTTTACAGTACAGCACTTTGTTTGCCAGAATTGTTACATTTTGATTTGATTACGTTTTAAAAGATTGTTAATGTTTTATGCCTTCATTTGATTACCACCATTTTTTATAATAAATGTGTATTAAATTATAAATTCTCAAAAATTCAAACCGATGACAACAGAATTTTTGAAGAAAATAAAATGTTTCATATGGCCATATTATTGTAAAAAGTTTAATAAAAATATGAAGTTTGAGTTTTTATAAATTCAGTTTATTAGACATGCTTTTAGATTAATTTAATTTAAACGTTAAAATGGAATCAAAAATGGAAAACACTGAATTTGAGAACGATAAAACAGAATTTGAAAAAAAATAAAACCGATTTCATATAGCCCTAAAAAAAATTTTTTTTTGTTGAACATTTGATAAATTCTTGTTTAAATTGTATACATTTTGATTTCAAATAATTAGACATGCTTTTTGATTTAATTTAACCATTAAAACAGAGTTCAGAAAAATTCTAATGGAAAAAAATAAATTGTATACATTTTGATTTCAAATAATTAGACATGCTTTTTGATTTATTTTAACCATTAAAACAGAGTTCAGAAAAATTCTAATGGAAAAAAAGTAATCCAGAAAAATTTTAATTAAAAAAATAAAATAAATAAAAATGTTCCAATGGCATCTCAAAAAACAAATTGTAGTAAGTATATGCTGAATCTCTGTTATAATTATAAGGGGGTCCTTGGAAGATTTTCTCCCGTGTAAAGGGTCCCTGGCCCCAAAAGGTTTGAGAACCCCTGAATTAGTTTTGGAGATGATAGATTTGATTGGGCAGCCGTAGGAAACGACAGGAGTGGCTGTGTGTTTTACAGAAGTGCTGTGAATGAGAGTCTGCTCTTTTGATTAGCGTTCACACTGTTTTTGAAGGTGGGGGATTTTGGAGATGCAAACAACTGGCCGACACCTGGAGAGATCGCTACGAAGGAAGTCCAGGTACGACAGCGTCAGAAATCTTCAATCTCAACCATAATCCCATATGATTTTCTGTCTGAATGCATATACGGCTTTGATGGACTCTGGAAGTAAAGAAACTCTCCGGTAGAGATGGGTTCCTTTAATGCAGAGCTTATC
The DNA here is from genome assembly GCF_001515605.1 of Sinocyclocheilus anshuiensis. NCBI lineage: Eukaryota > Metazoa > Chordata > Actinopteri > Cypriniformes > Cyprinidae > Sinocyclocheilus > Sinocyclocheilus anshuiensis. The sequence continues at coordinate 117,022 of NW_015554047.1, forward strand.
TAGCAGGGTTCCCACGCATCCTGGAGAACCTGGAAAATCGAAAGATTGCCGCTGTATAATCCATACTAAAGCCTGGCTCACACTACAGGATTTTTAGCCCGATTTAGCCCCGATTTCCCCCTCCCGAGAATCGGAGCAAAAATCTTGTCGAGCCCCTCGATCGCTCCCGATGTTCGGCGCGGATTATCTGGTAATGTGAGGCGTTCACAGATCGAATCTTGCACCTCCCGATCTGCTCACACACAAATCGGGACCGCCATGTTTGATATTTAGGATTGAAATCGGGATGATGATGCCTATATGATTACGTCAGTACTTTCACAATAGCCAATGCGCGACCGCAAAACAGCGACTGTACGGCTCCGTTGGATAGTGGAGACGGAGGAAACTGCTTCTTGACGTTTTGTAGTAACACGACTGTCTGTATAATGTGTCGAAAACGTATCACAACCGTTAAGCGCTGGCGTGAAATCGCCTCCGTTTTGAACGTACAGCGGTGAGTGCAGAAAGCTGCTAGCAGGCTAGCTAACATGTACACATCACTGAAATATCAATGACGATCTGCTGCGTGAGATCACGTGAGGCGCTCCCTCTGGCATGATAATCTTAATAATATCTTGTAGTGTGTGATAGGGGTCGACCGATTATCGGCCTGGCCGATTATCGGCGCCGATATTAAGCATTTTTATGATTATCAGTATCGGTCATTTTCAAAACCGATTCGCCGATAAAATAACTTAATTTTGAAACGCGCTATTTGCTCTGATGCAGCCTGTCTGAACTCACCACTCTGTGGCCTAAAGTTCACCTCATATTAGGAAGGCTAATTTTTGATCAGAATTTTTGATTATTGATCAGAAAGTGCTCCTTTCATTTTTTTTTAATTAGGAGGACAAGCGCTCTTGATTACAAGAAGGAAAACACTGCTCTTAAACTTGGGTGTGTGACGAATTTAAGTGTATGGCTGAGGAATGGGATTTGGCCGAGGAAACATTTTCAGTCAAAATATTTGTTTTTTTGCTTTAACCCCTGACTACTACAACAATTATTACAACTTTTGTTTAAAAGAATAATCACACAATACGCTATTTCTTCCATGTTTTAATTTTAATGGTAAAACCT
>NW_015554047.1:118605-124408 GCF_001515605.1 Sinocyclocheilus anshuiensis
CCAGACATATATATCGGTTCAAAATATCGGTTATCGGTCTACTTGATCTGTAATAATCGGTATCGGCATCGGCCTTGAAAAAAATATATCGGTCGACCCCTAGTGTGTGATGCGCCACGATGTTCAAATCTTGTAGTGTGTGCATGTTTACGATTTGAGAGAAGATAATCTGCAAAGATTCTCCTTGTGTGTGTGCTGCAACCAGATTTCATAATCGGTTAGGATTTTAAAACTCCTGTAGTGTGAGCCCTGCTTAAAGTAGTTTTTCTAGGCACAGTGCTGCTTTGTTTACAGCGGTAACCAGGGAAACACTGTATCACTGCTTTGTTTACAGCGGTAACCAGGGAAACACTGTATCACTGCTTTGTTTACAGTGGTAACCAGGGAAACGCTGCATCGCTGCTGTTCCAGAAGCGCCACTGTATCCTGAAACAGGATAAAGAATATGAAAAGTGCTCAGAGTTGCTACAGAAAACAGAAAAAAAGAGTGAGCAACAACAAAAACACGCTGCTGGACATGGGACACGGGTCATTCTCTGCCAGCAGGAGGCGCTTTTGGAGCGGCAGAAACATTGGTTTCCATGGTAACGGCTGTTATCAAAGCAGAGCTCCGCTCATGAACGCTACTTTATGAGATAAAATGAAAATGCCATCGAAACTTTTCTGAAAAGTGAAATATATTGAATTATTGTCCAGCCCTATTGGATCGTGATTAAAATGCAGTGGTTACCTCTCATTTTAAATGGCTACAGAAAGTTTGCCCTGTAATAGAGCAAAAAACATCTTGTTCATGTAGTCATATTTTCATTCCATCTTATCTCTTGCTTAAAAAAAATTAACAAATGTAAAAAATCAGAATCGGCCATGAAAAATCAAGATTGGCGCATCTCTACTGACATTTGACAATTTGATCAGTGATGTGTTTCCAAACCTTCTATCCAGTGTTCAACTTTAAGATAAGTATTTCAGTAATTCAGTAACTTGTTAACTAATGATTTTGATTATTGTCAAAAATAGGCTATTAGTACTTCTGTACCACGTCGATACTGAAATTTTAAAAACGTAACAATACCGGCCTGTCTGCAGTACTTTTAGTACCAAGATAAAATTGGTACTTTAAAAACTTTAAAAATAAAAAGTACTCACTGATAGGCGGCTGCTTCCGTGAATATTTATATCACTTTCTGTGACCAGTGATATGCAGTGGCCAATCAGAGAGGTTTAAGTTAGTCAGAATCCACTTATTTTTCACTTGACCCTTTTAAAGCAACACTTAATTGAAAATATTTGAAGGATTCATGCCAATATTTAAAAAAAAGTTTTCAGAGTTTTCTGTGTAATGTCAGACGGGTTTGTGATTGTTTATCTGTTTGGTTTGATGAACCCGTCAGGTGGTGAAGAAGTCCAAAGGAAAGAGGGAAAATGAAGAGAGCAAAGAAAACCTGAAAGCCAAATCGGACGACTCTGGAGAAGAGAAAAACACTGACGAGGAGTCGCAGAAAAATGGACAAAAAAAGCGAGGTGTTTGAAGCCTAAACAGTGTTTTTTTTTTTTTTTTTTTTTGTGTGAATGTGAATGAATGAACTCTACTAATGTTCCTTGTATCAGCTTTAAGATGTATTATGACACGCATATTTGTGATGTTGCTGTTGTAGGAAATAAGCACAAGTGGGTTCCTCTGAGGATCGAGGTGAAGTCTGAGGGTCCTCGCGAGCGCTCGGCCTCCAGGAATAACACGCGTCAGCTTGACGCTCATCGAGTTCCTCCTAACGGCAGAAACGACCTGAGAGGTGCCCACACATCCAAACCCGTCTGCCTTCAGTGCAGCGCTTTATATACCTGCCACATCTCACCAGATGCACACCATAGACACACTTCAGACCCGCTCACACCAAGGACCATAACTATAAAGATGTAGTTCTAAAAATCATTCTCAGCATTAAAGAATAGCAATAGTCCACACCACAGCTATAATGATAAAGGCACAGAGAAACAATATTGTTGGAATCAGAAAGATTTTTTCCATCTGGTGAACGATACAAACTTTGACCCGATCCGAATCCATCCTGCTATAACGAGCTTGAGGATTTAAAGCGGAAAATTCAGCTTTTATCACAGAAATCAATTACAGTTTAACTGATATTCACTTAGAAAACTTAGTAATAATATTTCACAATATTACTGTTTTTTTCTGTATTTTTGATCAAATAAATGCAGCCTTGATGAGCAGAATAGGCTTCTTTAAAACCATTAAAAATCTTACTGGTCCCAGGTTTTTGTATGGCAGTGTAACTGACTTGTATTTCCATTTCGTCAGGCACACCAGCAGTTTTTGAGTGTTTGAAGGGTTTGTGGGTTCTTCGCTACAGCACCGTGCTGGCTTGTGTTTGTGTTTGCAGACTGGCACAGTGGGAAGTACGATCAGGAGTTCAAGGACGACCATGATGAGGTGTCGAGCGTGAAGAGCGAGGGAGCGCCGTACAGATACACTGCCAGGGGCCGCGGCCGGGGTCGGGGCCGGGGACGAGGACGCGGCAGAGGAGCCGGCAGAGGTAGAGAACTCCAGAAGTGCAGTCACACTTAAATACACACGGACACGACTCCAGCACATATCTGCACGGGATTCAGAGTCTCTTCACTGAGATATTTTGGCTTCGGTTTGTGGAGAGACTCATTTTAATTTGAATCTAAAGATGGTCTGTCCCCGTGTTCCAGAAATAACGCTATCCCTCTGGTGTTTTTCGGTAATTTTTGACCAAAAAATTTTTTACTTTACTGGAATGATACAAAACTTGGTACTTGCTATGTGAATGGTCCTAATAAAAATAGTCACACTTGTATTGATCGTGGTTAAAATTTGCCCAAACAAAAATCTTAAATCTAAATAATTTTTTGTGATATCACCCTCAAAATTTGAAACACAACTTTTTCAGATATATGGCTTTGATTTTTCTTGCAGTTTTAGGGTTAAACATGTTTTGGAAAATATATATTTCGTATACAGTTTCAAAATAATACTTTGTGCATTTTTTATAATAAAAAAAGTTTTTAGTTTATTTTCAGTTTTTAAACCATTTTTCACTTCACCAATAAAATCTGCCAGGTGTCTTCTTTACAAAGAGACCAAACTTAAACTGTCGTAAATCTTGAATTCTTCAGAACTCAGACCAGAAAATGAAATGTACAACTTAATTCTATGCACAAAAAGTGGTTAACGGGTAATAAATTAATCATAACTATTCCATAAATATAATTTAGTACCATAATAAAATATAGTTCATTAATTTCCTTGTAAAAAAAAAAAAAAGGGTAATTTGACCACCACACGAACAACACTCCAGAAGTTAAAAGAGAATAATTTTGTTTGTTTCATCACAGTACTGTAACAAAATACTCCAGGGGTTCATCTGCTGTTTTACTCAGTCTGTTGTTCTGGTCTCATCAGGTCATTATGAATACTATGGCTATAAAGGCTATGAGGGGAAGGATGGTGCTTGCGGTCAGAAATTCAACAGCACAGTGACCTACTATTACGACAACATGAGCAGCGCTGAGCTGTACGCTGTGGACCAGGACCTGCTGAAGGACTACATCAAGAGACAGATGTGAGTGAACCACGCTCAGCCTCAACACGATTTTGGAGTTGACAGATTCCATAGAAAATCGCGAAGTGTAGATGGTCACAGACTCCGATTGTTTAGCTTCAGACTTTGATTCCACCCAGTCGGAGGAGATCGAACATGTTTGATATTTTCAGCCGATTTTAGAACACATGCTGCACACATCCGTGCTAAATAGTATTGGAAAATAGAATTAGTATGTCCCAAATCACAGTATGCCAAAGATTCCCGGATGGTCTACTACTTCCGGTTAGAATTGGAAGTGCAGATCGATGCACGCTCTAACGGCTAATATTGCCCACAACACATTGCGCGGTGGACGAGGATTCCATTAGAACTACAAACACGCATGAAAAGGGTTTAAAAACGACAAACATGGCGGATACACACGATTGACGTACAGGCAAAGAAAGGGGTTTGAGTGATAAATAATCAATGTCTAACCTGATTAAAAAATATTTAATGTTATGCACATTATATTTCATCTGCAGCAACATTGTGAACTTTTATAATGATATGTTTGGTCATTAACTTTTAAATGCATCATTATGCAAACAAATGAAGAGAGTTCTCGGCATGAGAGAACCACGACTGGCAGATCAACGTGCCTCTTCATTTCTCTCCAATACGGTAGGAAATTAACTTACACAAAATATGTATTTTGTGAACTGTGATTAGATGATTGACAGGACAGTTTAAACCGTGACAGAATGCACGTAACTAAGAAACAGAGCGTCTGTTAAAGACGCAGTTATGACGAAGTAGTATGTCCCAAAGCTGACCAACTATTCTGCTACATACTCAAAAGTATGTACACAAAAAGAGTACATACTTTTAGGGCATAGTATAAGTAGGCGAATTGACCGTTCGCAAAGACCCGCTCTCCTTAGTTACTGTTGACATCCCCGACAAACAATGCCGCTCTCACACTACACACATGTTCTCACGCAGTGAAAAATACATCGGTACCGAAATTTAAAAAATGGCATGATACCAGCATTTCCCGCTAGAATTTGAGCGCTGCTGAGCGGATTCTTAAACACCGGTGATTGGCCACTGTGTTCACACGCTCAACAGATATGTCTGTGATTGGCTACAATGAGCGTTTGAGAGCCGTGTCTATCAGTGAATGCCTAATATATCTGCCGAGGTGGTTTTAAAAACACAGATAAACTATTCATTGTCACAGTCAAGTGTTTATTGTCTTCATGTTTCATCATTCAGGGCGTTTCTTTCTTTTATTCAGTTACAAGAATAGCTGGATGCCTTTGTCCATATTGGGTATTTCCTGGAGCGCCATAAGCTCTATTACTTCTGTGATGCATATGTGGATTTTCACCCTCTGGTGTCCAGTATGAATGAAACTGACATTACATGTGTTTATAGCACTAAATAATGGGCGATCCATAAAAGTAATACTTCTCTCAAAAGAAATTTGAAGAAGACATAAGATAATCCATGCTTTTCTACAGTGTTCAGAAGTGTACTGGAGTTATTTATTTTTAAAAAAGCATTTTAAATCGCAAAAAAAAAAACTCTGATGTGCTGAGACATCAGAACTGAACCGAAAAACTTGGTTAAAAAATCGAGGTATTTATTGAACCGTGGGCTAGCGGTGTTTTTGCATTCCTACTGTTCAAAGGTCCTTGCACACTGAGTCCGAAATTTTCGTATGTGTTTTTTCATATTCGTCATCCTAAAAATTTGTCACGCACAGAAACCTTGCACACTGAGTCCGATGCGTATGAATTAATCTGCTGCGAAAAAATTTGCACAACAGTAATGTTACTAAATGGAGTCTTCAAGTAGTGAGGCTGTTTTTGTTGTCCTCTCGCTGCTTAAAAAGAGAAAAAGAAAGGAAATGTTGGGTCCATCCAATCCTGAGATATAGAGAGGAAGGAGAGTTCCCCTCGTTATTAAGGAGCAGCGGGATTATCCCGAGCGATTCAAATTGTACTTCAGGATGTCAAGACTGACTCATGCATTTTTGCTTAAAGGTGAAGACCCTACTCAATGCATGTTCTGCCTCCTTATTAATTATCACGTGCGATTCAAGTTTACTTCAGGATGTCAGTGGCTCAGTTTGATGCTTTGCTAGAGATACTAGAGCCACATATGTGACCCTGGAGCACAAAAGCAGTCTTAAGTCGCTGGGGTATATTTGTAGCAATAGCCAACAATAC
>NW_015554047.1:124445-129371 GCF_001515605.1 Sinocyclocheilus anshuiensis
TAACAAACCATACATCAATGGAAAGCTTATTTATTCAGCTTCAGATGATGTATAAATTTCAATTTCGAAAAATTGACCCTTATGACTGGTTTTGTGCTCCAGGGTCACATATTAAAAAGAAGACCACCGATTTCTGTGAACTCGGTCTGCAAGGATCTTTACAGTGCTTTGTGCTGCGAGACGAAGTGGATGAACTTGACAATCGCCAATCTGCTGTCTCTTTAAGACCTCATGCACGGATCTAATATACTGTTACACAGGGCTCTACGATTACTTTTCTTTTTAGGAGCGCTGGTCCTACATTCACAATTCAACACAAGCACCTCAGAAAATGTAGTTTAGTGTTTCATGACCCTTTAAAAACTAGCAATGCGAGCTATTCATTTGTGAACGAATGGCGTTGCAGAGTCGGTTCTTTTGTAGTGAATTGCCAAATGTTTCTGCATTATTCGAGCTGTTGGAAACACATGAATGCATGAACACAGATGTTAAAAACAAGAGTTGTGTGTGGTCTTCTCCCCGTGTTGAGACGGTGTGTTTGTTTCTGCAGTGAATACTACTTCAGCATGGACAACCTGGAGAGGGATTTCTTCCTGCGCAGGAAGATGGATCAGGAGGGCTTCCTGCCGATCGCTCTGATCGCGAGCTTCCACCGAGTGCAGGCGCTCACCACAGACTTCCGCCTCATCATAGAGGTCAGATCCTCCGCTGGCCGGTCGCACCGCTGCCTTATGAGCCGCCGCGTTTGAACCCGTGACGTTTGCTTTTCTTTCAGGCCCTGAAGGACAGTAAGGTGGTGGAGATCACCGATATGAAGATTCGCTGCAAGGAGGAGCCTGAGAAATGGCCGCTGCCCGGCCTCGCTTTGCCGGACCATTCGCACACAGACTTCTCTCAGCTCATCGACTGCCCAGAGTTTGTTCCCAGGACCGTTGTGGAGAAGCAGACAGGTGAGCGCGAGCTCTGGCGTGAGATGAGCCAGTTCTGACTAGCGATGTAACAGTATTATCAGTATCACGATAGCAAAACTGTCTTGATATTATCGTGGTCACATGACGATATTAAACGATAGGTCTTCCGGGCAAAAAGTGTAGTTTTTAAAATATATTTGTTTTGGGCCATTATGCTTTGGCGCACATTATCTGTCAAACGAACTAAAACCGAAAGCATAATATGCTTAATCCCTTCATTAAGTCTCTTTTTGCTGCGTGTTTTAAAGCGAAGCGCACTTGGTTCAGACGATCAGCTCGTGATCCGGTGTTTTCCACGTCTCAGAACGACTCGTTCACACTGAATTAATGCAGTTAACTCGTTTATTGCATGTGCTGTGAGTTTAGCACGTGTTTGGGAACGCAACAGCCACCAGTTAAGCTTTATTTTCGCGGCAGATGATTACAGCGTTTCACTAGATTTGTAGTATTTAGTGTTTGTTAGCATGTTTTCACTGAAGCTGGAGTTTTCCTTCCAAATAAAAGCGTTAAAGTGCAGTATATGAATTGCTGACAGCTAGCGGTTTAAATGCAGCCCAAATTCAAAATATCTCTTTCAAGTGTAGAAATTAGGAAAGAAGTATTGTAATGTCCCTGCTGTAGTGTAAAGCAAAAATAATATAACTATGAAATATACATTTTCAGTTATTTTACAGTGCAATTGCTTTACAATATATGGCTATTACGGTCATTGTTGTTATATTCTGATTTGTTTGGCTTCCTCAAACACCAGTGTGAGTGTAATTTAGACTGAAACAGTATATCATAAATATTAAGAGGGTTGAGTCCCCTCTTAGTTCAAAACATGGGTTGCAGCTCTTAATTTTAAACTCTCAAAGTGCACTAGATAGAATAATTTAACTTTAAAATGTACAAAATGTTCATTTTTTCCCAATTCTTCATTTCTATTTTTTTTCTTTTTAAATATCGCAATAAATACCGTATCGTGAGATTTTGATATTGTTACATCCCTAGTTCTGACTGAAGGTTTGACCCGCAGGTTCTCCGAGAGCCTCGGCGCCGGTGCGGCCCAAGACCGGTGATGTGAGTAACCTGAAGCTGATGCCGAAGGGCCTGTCTGCCAGCCTGCCAGATCTGGACTCGGAGTCATGGATCGAAGTGAAGAAGAGGCCTCGGCCGTCACCAGGGCGACTCAGGGTACAAACACATTACATTAGGGCTAAATCATATTGAGTCGCGATAAAATGTGTTGAAATCAATGATGAGCTCTGGACATTTTTACTCAATGTAAATTAATGTAACAGCGTGCATAAATGTGACAACAGCCAGTCAGTGCTTGTTGCTAATAGGCCAAGTTTGCATGTTCTGTGTGTCTTGGCGTTTCATCTGATACAAAAACTCAAACACGCACATGTGGCGCTCGCTGTGCATCTATGACTCAATATATGTGACCCTGGAGCACAAAACATCGTCTGAAAGCTGAATAAATAAGCTTTCCATTGATGTATGGTTTGTTATGATAGGACAATATAAGTAATAATAATATCATTTTTTTAAAAAGGAATATCATACAACCAAGGATTTTTTAAATGTCATTTATACAGTTCTGTTGTGCAGCATCTTGCTTGACAATAAAAATGCAGCGTTTTGTTGTAAATTTATTTAATTTCATCACATTTTAAAAGAATGATCAAAAACTGTTAGTTTTATCAACTCATTTCATTAGACACCAACAATTCTGATAAATTGGTATTGACTCATAAAACATTCAGAATCCAGAAAAAAATAATTTAGGGGAAAAAAATGTATTTCATGGGGTCCTAAATTAAAAGTTTACTCTAGCGTTTAATTGTAAACAAAATTATGTTTACATTTATTCTCAAGGTCTAACAAATGTGAAAAGTTTTTCCTTCCCTATTAACAGTAAATGCAATAAATATCAATATCATATGATATGGAAAAAAATTATCATTTTTAGCCATATTGCCCAACCCTAAATTAGATATTCAGTCATTAGAATTGGGGTAAATACAACAAATATAAAGATGAGCTTCCATTTTCTTTTAAGCAAAATATAATTTTCCCCCTTTTTATTACTGACACAAAACATGACTTGGATGTTCTCTTGACTATATTGAACTGTACTAGATATATTTACATAATACAAATTTAGGGTTCAAATTACAAATTTACAAATTAATTACAAATTTTACCTAAATATGACCCTGCAGCACAAAAGCAGTCTTAAGTCGCTGGGGTATATTTGTAGCAATAGCCAACAATACATTGTATGGGTCAAAATTATACATTTTTCTTTTATGCCAAAAATCATTCGGATATTAAGTAAAGATCATGTTCCATGAAGATATTTTGTACATTTCCTACCATAAATATATCAAAACTTAATTTTTGATTAGTAATATGCATTGCTAAGAACTTAATTTGGACAACTTTAAAGATGATTTTCTCAATATTTAGATTTTTTTGCACCCTCAGATTCCAGATTTTCAAATAGTTGTATCTCAGCCAAATATTGTCCTATCCTAACAATGGAAAGATTATTTATTCAGCTTTCAGATGATGTATAAATCTCAATTTTAAAAAATTGACACTTATAACTGGTTTTGTGGTCCAGGGTCACAAATGATGGACATAATTGCTGAAAATAATATAATGCTTATCACCACTTCACATCCACACTTTCATTATCCTTTCTACCAACTTTATGTTGAGTACAACAGCGTTTGCAATCACTGTGCAACTTTATTCTCAGAGAATCTGTACCATCAGCTCTCTGCATGTTAATGTCACAGTTTTGCCTAATATAGATCTAGTTGATTTTTAATTGCACTTTGTTGATGCATGTAGTATAATTAAAACGTTGATTTAGCATTTGAAAAAAATAGATTGTTGAGTTCGTCATTACCAAATAAAGTTTAAACTTACTTCTTTAACATTGCAGTCAAGTTTTTGTTTCTTGAGCATTGCAAATACCGAAATGACAGCCTTGAATCTGGAGCATGTGAAACTGATGTGTGTCATTGATGGACGGTTTGTTGCAGAAAGCGGAAGAAGCACGGACGCCGGTTCAGACCGGGCCGAGCGCAGGCGAGGACCAGGACGAGCCGGAGGAGCTGGACTTCATGTTCGACGAGGAGATGGAGCAGATAGACGGCCGACGCAACACTTTCACCGACTGGTCAGATGAGGATTCGGACTGTGAAATCAACGATCAAGACGTCAACAAGATTCTGATCGTCACTCAGACGCCGCCGTACCTGCGCAAGCATCCCGGAGGAGACCGGACGGGGAACCACACCTCACGCTCCAAACTGACCAGCGAACTGGGCAAAGTCATTAACGATGGACTTTATTACTACGAACAAGACCTCTGGGACGACACGTACGAGCCCGAGTATGCCACTATCAAGGTGAGCTGTCATCTGATTTATGGCCGTTTGCTGTTGATGCACGTCAGGACTGATCTTTAGTGCAGAAACGGCTTCCAGTGAGCAATGCACAAGAAAAAACAAACATTTTGTTTACATTTTTTTTTCTTCCCCAATGAGAAAATAGGATGGTTTGTGCCCATGCAAAAAATCTAAATCAGTAATAGAGAGAACGGCACACTACACAGGGCTCTACAGTCCGACCAAAAATGACTGAATGTGTAAAAATATTTAAAAGCACCAGATAGGGGTGTGCGATATATATCGTCTGCGATAATACCGTAATTGTTGTTTTAACGATGTGCGATTTGACATCAAAGAGTGCCTTTTTTTCTCCAAAAAATACCATGAGTACGAATGTGATATTGACTTTTTACAAGAAGTTAATTAAGAGACTTGCGTTTTAGACACCATATTGCCTGTTTTTGTGCTATTTCGACAACAAAAATAATTCCAAACACAGCCACAGCACTGTTTTGCGTCTCTGAGCAACATGACAGTGTTTCGTTCCTGAATGAATCAACCGT
>NW_015554047.1:129944-146314 GCF_001515605.1 Sinocyclocheilus anshuiensis
ATTTAACGCCCCTTACCATAATTGCTTCAGCTTTCAAAATAAATGTAAAGACAGAGCCCGAAAGGGAAACGGAGTCGCGTGATAGACACAGTGATGAAGCTGGTATGTATTTGAAGTACACAAGCCACGGTTAAGACAGCTGACTCCACTGTGATCTCTCTCTCTCTCTCTCTCTCCCACGCCTTCTTTCTTTGCGTGCACATTTGGGCAGCATTATGCTAATATTTCCACATAGTGAGGTAGATATGTGGGGGCGTGTTAGAACGAGCCGTTTTAGGGGGGCGTGGCAGAGTCTTAACTTTGATAAAGAATATCTCTTTGGATTTGAGACTTTAGTCTTTGCAACTTCAGGGATCTTATCTATGCACAATCAGCTTGTAACACTCCAAAGAGAAAGGAAAACTTGAAATCGCATCATATGACCCCTTTAATATATCAAAACATTATTTATGTAATTGTAATTGCAGGTTAAATGCATTCATGTCTTGCACTAAACCGTGTGTAAATGCATCTAAATGCCACTTCAGATGTAGCTCCTGTGTTTCCTCTTCAGTGCAAAGATGAATTTTGTTGATACTGATTTAATTTGCTTGGTAACAGCTAGGGCTGTACGATTAATCGAATGCGATATTCATGTGCATCTTGTCAGTAAAGCGGTTCTGTGATCAGCAGTAAATCTCCATCACCTGCTTTCAGATGGAGCAGCATTTACTACACAGAGCCGTAGTTCACTGACAAGCTACGTAATATCGCATTCATAATCGCAGACAATATAATTGCGCGATAATGAAATCGAAGAAATCATTTACAATAATGACAGCTGTTTGCGTAGCTTCTCAGTGAACTACAGCTCTGTGTAGTAAATGCTGCGCCATCTGAAAGCTGGTGAAAATACGAAATTTAATAACATGTTTTTAAAATCCTTCTGTCAGTTGATGTGGCTTCTTAAACAGAATAATTAAGGCACGCAATGTTTCATAGTATTCTAAGCAGTGATAAAGGCTCTGTCGATTAGCATTGCATTATTATATACTTTATTGTAATGAAAATTATAATAAGAACTATATATTGTCATAGTCGTGTGTTTATTAGTCACGTTGAATCAATGAAAGCAGTTAAATCTTCTGTTTATTCAGCTAGCGCTATAGGGTTTTCCTGGGTTTCTTCTGCGGGGCGTATTTGGAGTTTCTCTGGCCTTCGGATGTTGATTTACTGCTGATCACAGAACCGTGCTTCACTGAAAGATACGCACGACAATCACAGCTTCTGTCTAATCGCGATTTATCGCCTTTGTGATTTAAATTCGATTAATCGTGCAGCCCTAGTAACAGCCCAAATGTCTTATTATTCTAATTTACTGATTAAATGTAAGAATTTGACTCTAATTATCTCTAATTGTCTAATTATCATTATCGATAAACTCCTAGAAAATATCAAGACATTAATTTTTGTCAATATCGCACACCCCTAGCCTAGCACCAGAGTGTATTAGTGTTTGAGATCTGGAGCGCAGCACAGGTTTCGGTTTACAGCGTGTTTTTGCAGCATTGAGCAAAGTAGCCAATCACAGCCATATCTGTTGATTTCTTGAACGCAGCAGCCAATTATAGGAGTTTAAGTCAGAATCCACTCACTGCTTAAAATTCCGGAGATTTGTTCCGTGTTGAATGCAAACTCATGAATCCTGTCATTATAACAAACAAAGTGTAGACGCAATGTAAATAATAGGGATGCTCCGATCCGCCTTTTTTGCCTCCGATTCCGATACCTAGGGTTCGGTATTGGCCGATTCCGATCCGATACCAGTGAAGTTTTTTTCCCTCATTTAAATAAATGTAGAATTTATATATCTCTGTCTGTGTCACAATCTACTAGATACAGACTACTTCATTATAAAGAAAAATAAAATAAACAAATATGAAAAAAATGTAAGGACTTAAATATTCATATGTAGCTCACATTATGCTATCGTATGGCTTCAGAAGTAGCACAGAATAAATCGCACAATCGAAAAAAAAAAAATATCGGATTTGGATCGGCTCTCTCTGACCGATACCCGATCCGAGAAAAATGGCACTATCGGAGCCGATACCCGATATGAATATCGGATCGGCGCATCCCTAGTAAATAATAGATTCAACTTGCAGTGTAGAGCTTCATTGATTATAAGGGAAGTTTGTGAGATCGAGATGAACCGAGATGAGTGATAGCTTTTTAATGATTATAAAGTTAGTTTGTAAATGGGATACTGATTTTATGACAGCAGTTCAATAAACAAGAAGTCCATATTAAGTGACTTGGAGTAAAATCAGACAACAGGGATCCTAAAATCTATTTCGTTAACGAAAATAGTTCCGAAGTCACAGTGTTGTTTCATTTATGAATGAATCCAGTGAGAAAAGCACTTCTGAATCAGCAGTTTGAATAAATCGATTGAATGAATGATTCAGTGAAAAAGACAGTGACTTGCGCCACCTTCTGTCGGTTTTGGTTTCATTTTTAAAATATAATTTCAGTTATTTGAATCATTACATATTTCTTTATTCAACTTCATATTTAAAACTTTAACCTCATAACATTATGAATTTAAATGCATTCATGCCACCTCTAAACCTCGTTAAACAGTCTGTAAATATACCTAAATAGCACTTTTATGTTGTTCTTTTTTTTTTTTTTTTTTCTTTTTTGCCACCTCTGAGCCTCATTAAACAGTCTGTAAGTATACCTAAATGCCACTTTTGTGTTCTTCTGTGCCACCTCTGTAGTGCAAAGATTAATTTTGTTGATACTGATTTAGTTTGATTGGTTACTTATTCTGATTGTTTTAATAATTTTGAAAAAGTTTATAAATATTAACGCATTTGACATAAGATTTAATAAGGTTAGGAAAAAATGCCTTTACCAAGGTAAAAAAAAAACTATTGAGAATCACTTTGTGTCAAATATTGCCTCGTAATGGGAAGGTTAATTTATTGATCATAAAGATATAATTTTTTAAATTTTAAAGCACAAGTGCTCCTAATAACAGATGTCCTGCTGTAGTGCACTAAAAGCATTACTAATACTAGGTAGTGTGAGAAAGCATAGCCAAGAACAAAACGGTAAAATTATTAAAAATACAACAATACTACTTTAAAATATCATGAAAAGCACAGCAGTAGCAGAAATCAGCCCATTCTCTGCAGATGTGAGTGATCTGTCATTAGACTGATGTACATCACTGACTGCTCTCTGTGTTTTGTCTGAGTTTTATTCTGTCAGATTCTGGGTGTGTGTCCATTCTCGCGCTCTTCTGTTCTCCTCGCGGCCTGTTCTTTAGCGCCATGTTTCTGGACGGGCGGCACAGAAAGGTCTTGCACCAGAGCGTTTGTTGTGGTCTTTTGTGTCGCGCTCTTTGTGCCATTCACGTGCCGTGTGCGGTAAGGCCAGCGGTGCTAGAAAAGCCAGATAGCGTTAGCTTCAGTTATCCGCTGTTTGAGCAACAGCTCTGGGGGTCATGGCTCGCTCCGGCTCACAGGTACGAGCAAGATGTGTATCGATTAGAGCTTTGAAATTATGTTGTGCCATTAGAGCTTTAATATTGGTTTTGCTTCTTATATTGTCCTGCTGCATGTGTATGAGGTTCTTAATGACAAGTGCTTGGAAATCTTGTAACTCTGCCTTATTCATAGATGCAAACTCCTCACTTTTCAGTGACAACTCACTTTGAGTTTTATTCTGTCAGATTCTGGGTGTGTGTCCATTCTCGCACTCTTCTGTTCTCCTCGCGGCCGCTGAGAGCGTGTTCTTTAGCGCCGTGTTTCTGGACGGGCGGCACAGAAAGGTCTTGCACCAGAGCGTTTGTTGTGGTCTTTTGTGTCGCGCTCTTTGTGCCATTCACGTGCCGTGTGCGGTAAGGCCAGCTGTGCTAGAAAAGCCAGATAGCGTTAGCTTCAGTTATCCGCTGTTTGAGCAACAGCTCTGGGGGTCATGGCTCGCTCCGGCTCACAGGTACGAGCAAGATGTGTATCGATTAGAGCTTTGAAATTATGTTGTGCCATTAGAGCTTTAATATTGGTTTTGCTTCTTATATTGTCCTGCTGCATGTGTATGAGGTTCTTAATGACAAGTGCTTGGAAATCTTGTAACTCTGCCTTATTCATAGATGCAAACTCCTCACCTTTCAGTGACAACTAACTTTTTTGAGATCAAAATAGATCACCTATGAGATTTGCTTGGATCCAATGAGAAAGGGGGGGTGTTAGTAATCTAATTTCTTTAAGACTAGTCATAACTTTTTTTTAATTCAGTTTGTATTGTAGTCTTCAAAACTTTACTTCAAAAGCTATGTCTGTTTTATGTATTAGGGTCTGAGATGTGGGAACAGTGAAGAGAGAGAGGGCAAACATTTTTGCATTTTAGTTCAGCATTGCTGTCTAATCAGCCAATATTGTCTTAAATAGACATAGCACTTCATCTTTTAGAACATGGGAATCTTGATTTTTGTCAAATGTTGCAACAAGATTTTGTTTTATTCTTTTTGTAAAAAAAAATATTTTGGACATATAATGTAATGAACAAATATAAAAAAAAATACCTTAATATAACTACCAATGAGCATGTAAAGCAAAAATCGTCAAAAGAAATCCCGTGTGGAGCATGCCCCCGATCCGCGCAATGTTCTCACCTTTTTTCCCCTTCACCTGTTTGCATCTCCGTATATTGTAACAACAGCAAGAAGTGGAGAACTTCAGGAAGGTGCACCTGATCAGCCGAGAGCAGTTCGACTGTCTGACCCCTGAACCTCCCGTCGACCCCAACCAGGAGGTTCCTCCCGGACCCCCCCGACCCCAGCAGAGTGAGTCTGACCCACAAACACACTTACACTCGGCCTGGGCCATTTTAACACTTCAACAGGATTTTATTGTTTTTCTTATTGAAGGAAGAGATGTTTTGAATAAATGATGGAGCGCTGATATTCACACAGAATGATAAATGTGAGAAAAACGCAAGCTTATGAGACACAAGCTGAACTTCTTTGACTTGAGCACCGCGTTTTTAGACAAAAACTTGTGCAGAACTGCTACTGTATGTCTTGATATTTGATGTTTGCATGATGCTGACAGACTGAACGCTGCTGCTGTTTCATTTACTGTTAATAATCGCTGCTGCTGCTGTTACACTGACAGTAGGCGCGTTTCCATTACCCTTCAAATTGCGCAAATTGAAATTGCGAATTGAAAATACGCCTAATGGAAACGCGTCAATTTCGCAAAAACGGCCATATGAAGTTTTTTTAAAACTGACATTGGTTAGGAAACATTTGCATTTTTCTTATTTTGCATTATTTATGAACACATAGGATACAATATTTGCCTTCATATTTCATGCATCTTTTCTGCAAAGATATTTAACAAGTGATTTTGTTTGCATTTACAGCATGTTAAGAACTTCACATGTGCTGCACTTGGAAAAGAACTTTGTGTGTGTTCACAGTTTTAATGTGTATATTTGCTTTAATTTATTTTCATGATTTGAGGTAAACTCTATTGTTGCTTTCAGTATCATGACTATAAGGTCACACAAAATTATATTTAAACTCGCATTAGACTATCACTGTCATATAGTTTGTATGTTGTTGTTCCAGCCGTGACGTCGCAGAAATAGAAACCATTTTTAAAATAGAAATTTTGTGTGTCGCAGCTATTTGTGACCCTGGAGCACAAAAGCAGTCTTAGGTCGCTGGGGTATATTTGTAGCAATAGCCAACAATACATTGTATGGGTCAAAATTATACATTTCTCTTTTATGCCAAAAATCATTAGGATATTAAGTAAAGATCATGTTCCTTGAAGATATTTTGTAAATTTCCTACCGTAAATATATCAAAACTTAATTTTTGATTAGTAATATGCATTGCTAAGAACGTCATATGGACAACTTTAAAGGCGATTTTCTCAGTATTTTGATTTTTTTGCACCCTCAGATTCCAGGTTTTCACAAATATTGTCCTATCCTAACAAACCATACATCAATGGAAAGCTTATTTATTCTCAATTTCAAGAAATTTACCCTTATGACTGGTTTTGTGCTCCAGGGTCTCATTTAGGACAAGAACTTTGATTAACATGGAAAAAGATACCTTTTATCGCGTGTCGCAGCTTCGTGTGTGGTTAGGACACGGTGTTACAATCATCAAAACCATGCTGTCTCACTTGATTTGTTCTGAAGGTTTAAAGACGTGAATGTTTTCTCTCTCGTAGTCCCCACAGAAGCCTTGGCCAACAAACTGTTCGGAGCGCCTGAGCCGTCAGCTATCGCCCGCTCTCTTCCGACGGCCGTGCCTGACTCTCCCAGCTACCGCACGCCTCGCACGCCCCGCACCCCGCGGCTCAGGGACCCCACGCAGACACCCCGCTTCTACCCCGTGGTGAAGGATGGACGGCCGCTGGACGCCAAAGTACGTATCCGCTCTTACAGGCTGCAAACAGTGCGGTCCTGTCAGTTATTAGGGCTGGGGAAATAAAGCATCGCATCGCGAATCGAGATTCTGAGATTTTCCGAATGCATGGCGAATCTTTCTCGAGTCGATTCTGAGCTTATAGTTTTGAACAGCAGATGGCGCTGCATGCTTTAGAAACCGCCGTACTTTGCTCGTTTCCATATCCTTACACACACTTGAACCTAAAATAATCATTCATAAACTTCGAAAAGTTTAAAGCGAGTTAAAAGGGTGTTCACAGTGGGCTGTGTTTATATTAATCTGGCATCATAAAAGCATTCTGAGCCGAGGTGAAATTACAGACTCAGCCGAACGCACAAGCGCTCTTCTTCATGAGCATTTGAGTGTGCGGTTAAAAACTAGAGTAGAGCGCCATCTGCTGTTAAAGTCTAAGCTCATAATCAATGCATTCGGAAAATCTCAGAATTTATCCATGAATCGATCATGCATCGATTTATCGTCGCAGCCCTATCAGTTATTGACCTTTTCTTTCAGACGCCTCGCAAGCGAAAGACGCGGCACAGTTCCAATCCGCCCATGGAGTGTCACGTGGGCTGGGTGATGGACTCCAGAGAGCACCGCTCACGCACCGCCTCCGTCAGGTCAGCAAACACACGGACCTCATGTCCATTCACCTGATAAGAGACTTCATCTGAGAATAATAAAGTCTTCAGAATAGCACAAACGGACTATTGAATCGGTTTCATCTCATCCATTAAAAATGGATAAGAAATGTATGTGATGCTAAACTAATTTCAAGTATTTAACTCCTAGATCAAAAATTTGAGAAACAAATTCAGTCAAAATTGCTGAAGTCATACATTTAATTTATCCAATATTTAACCTGTTAACTGGTTCGGTGCACTTTTTTTTTTATTTATTTTTTTTTATTTTATATATATTTTATTATTATTATTTTTTTTTTCCCTATTACATATTTTGGTAACCATCCTAAATGACATATCATTTGAAAGCCTAAACGCTCAAAAATCATCCCGTGAAAATAGTTTTGAAATCGGATGTTGCGTTAAATCCTTTAATCAGGCCCCTCCCCCCTAGTGGGCGGTACCAAGTGTCATATTACAAAATTAAATACAATATTTTATAATCAAAACTTTTTCTAATCTTGACAAAACACGTACTGTAGGTAGAAAGGTCTGTGAGTCTCAAGATTCCATATTTGGTGGTTATTTTGTGATAGAATATTGTGACAGAAATGTATGCGTTTTTTACAAGGAAATACATTAAAAAAATTAATTGGAGTCTTTGTGTGACCAGGTGGCTGTTTTTGGTGTAACGCTTAATCTCACAGGAACCTCAGTTTTTGAGATATCAACTTCAAATTAGGAACATAGCTTAGTTAAACATACAGTATGGCTTTGAATATAAAGCAATTTTAGATTCCAAACTATTTTGTAAAATATTTTTATATAAAAAAATGGGTAAAGTACATTTTCAGCAAAATTGAGCAATAATCTGCCAATTGTCCTCTTTAAAAAGGGACCGACCTTAGATCTGTATTCCAAAGCGTTCATGAACTACATACGTTTAAGTTCAGATTTCGTGCATTTTCACATCTGTGTTTATTCTGCAGTGATGGTATAATAAAAGAAGAAGAATAAAAACAATTATAGATAGAGACTTCATCTGAGAATAATAAAGTCTTCAGAATAGCACAAACGGACTATTGAATCAGTTTCATCTCATCCATTAAAAATGGATAAGAAATGTATGTGATGCTAAACTAATTTCAAGTATTTAACTCCTAGATCAAAAATTTGAGAAACAAATTCAGTCAAAATTGCTGAAGTCATACATTTAATTTATCCAATATTTAACCTGTTAACTGGTTCGGTGCACTTTTTTTTTTATTTATTTTTTTTTATTTTATATATATTTTATTATTATTATTTTTTTTTTCCCTATTACATATTTTGGTAACCATCCTAAATGACATATCATTTGAAAGCCTAAACGCTCAAAAATCATCCCGTGAAAATAGTTTTGAAATCGGATGTTGCGTTAAATCCTTTAATCAGGCCCCTCCCCCCTAGTGGGCGGTACCAAGTGTCATATTACAAAATTAAATACAATATTTTATAATCAAAACTTTTTCTAATCTTGACAAAACACATACTGTAGGTAGAAAGGTCTGTGAGTCTCAAGATTCCATATTTGGTGGTTATTTTGTGATAGAATATTGTGACAGAAATGTATGCGTTTTTTACAAGGAAATACATTAAAAAAATTAATTGGAGTCTTTGTGTGACCAGGTGGCTGTTTTTGGTGTAACGCTTAATCTCACAGGAACCTCAGTTTTTGAGATATCAACTTCAAATTACATAGGAACATAGCTTAGTTAAACATACAGTATGGCTTTGAATATAAAGCAATTTTAGATTCCAAACTATTTTGTAAAATATTTTTATATAAAAAAATGGGTAAAGTACATTTTCAGCAAAATTGAGCAATAATCTGCCAATTGTCCTCTTTAAAAAGGGACCGACCTTAGATCTGTATTCCAAAGCGTTCATGAACTACATACGTTTAAGTTCAGATTTCGTGCATTTTCACATCTGTGTTTATTCTGCAGTGATGGTATAATAAAAGAAGAAGAATAAAAACAATTATAGATGGATAGCCGACTCCTACAATTGTGTTTTTTCCCTTCAGTGCTGATCACGGATGTTGTCTTTCCTCTGCAGCTCGAATGCGAGTCCGTCTGAAGGCACCGCAGCGATGGGTAATTACTAAACTAATTTCAAGTATTTAACTCCTAGATCAAAAATTTGAGAAACAAATTCAGTCAAAATTGCTGAAGTCATACATTTAATTTATCCAATATTTAACCTGTTAACTGGTTCGGTGCACTTTTTTTTTTATTTATTTTTTTTTATTTTATATATATTTTATTATTATTATTTTTTTTTTCCCTATTACATATTTTGGTAACCATCCTAAATGACATATCATTTGAAAGCCTAAACGCTCAAAAATCATCCCGTGAAAATAGTTTTGAAATCGGATGTTGCGTTAAATCCTTTAATCAGGCCCCTCCCCCCTAGTGGGCGGTACCAAGTGTCATATTACAAAATTAAATACAATATTTTATAATCAAAACTTTTTCTAATCTTGACAAAACACGTACTGTAGGTAGAAAGGTCTGTGAGTCTCAAGATTCCATATTTGGTGGTTATTTTGTGATAGAATATTGTGACAGAAATGTATGCGTTTTTTACTACCCCAGCGACTTAACACTGCTTTTGTGCTGCAGGCTCACATATGTGACCTGTGCTGGCAGAATGAGTCCCAATGAGCAAATTTTCAAAAATGAGCTATTTTAATTTTCACATTCTCCGTTAAAATACCTTTAAAATGATGTATGATTCGTTGGAATCGGATGAAAAATGACTGCGCTATAAACGTTTGAAGTTGACGAAGTCAGCAAAGTAACTTCTGAGAAAAATCGAGTTAAAGTTTTCTGAAGGTTACAAAGCAAAATCACCTGCAACATTGCATCGTTTCCTCCACTTCTTATCTTAATATTAATTACTTTATTAATAATCACAATATAGCCATTTTTTATTTTATCTTTGTTATTAAAAATAAGAACAGATGCAAAAAAAACAACAACAGTAGAATAAGTATAAATATGAAACAAATAGGCCTAGTGCATTACTTTTTTCATTTGACATCTATACAAAACCATTCAATTAAGAAAAACAAATTCAAATGTAAAAATCAGTGTGTTCATTACAAATAAATTGATTATTAAAACTACAAAAGCAGTTCAATCGAGACCAGCAAACGTTTCTTTTATTGTTTGATTGACGGCCGTTATAGTAAGTCCTACTGTAATGGATCTAATATAATGCGACACATCAGATGTTTTCCCAGCAGTTCCCCAAACGTTCTCTTAAGACAACAGATCGTGTTTGCGTGAATAGCCTACTTAATTCTGTGTATACAGGTATATTTATCGGGATCGTGCGCTGTTGGAAGCGTCTTTGTGATCGATTCGTATATCAGTAAGAAGCTAGCCGAGAAAAAGGTACTCCTCTCAGAAAACGTACTAATAAAGATAATTTTATGTGTTTAATTACTATTTGGAGCATTGGGATCGCTAGACGAGGGCTTAATGAACTCCTTTTTGTGAAAACGAGAAATTCGACCAAAATCTACTTTTTTTCACACTCATTTTGCCAGCACGTGTCACATTTTAAGATTTTTAAGATCATGTTGCAGTTGAATTTCCATTGAAATCGACACTTCTGTTTACAAGGAGCAGTTCATGGAAAACTATTTTAATCACAACTTTGTGCTGTAGTCAAACACTGTGTTGATTTTTGTTTTTATAATCAAAAGCTGGAATTTTTATTTTTTTAATTCTGCCTACCACCATTTTTGACAGTCATAGTCGGCATGAATTGCATTATTAATGTGGTCTTTTGTTTTTAATAAGTTATGGACAGCAGAGATTGAGTGTTATGAACTGATGGGCTGTCTCGTGTTCCTCAGGTACGGTCTGGAGTGTCTCTTCAGGTTTTACAGCTATGGACTTGAGAGGAAGTTCAGGCCGGACATATTTAAAGATTTTCAAGAGGAGACCATTAAAGACTACGAAGCAGGTCTGTCTCTGAAATATAGGGGTGGGGAAAAAATCGATTCAGTCTTCTAGTGATTCGCTTTGATTCACAAATTTAAAAAAAATCTATTTTGTAGTTAATATAATAATAATAATAATAATAATAACAACATGATGTTGTCGGAACAAAAGAGCATCAGCAATGGAGGAGGAAAAACAAACACATCCTGACCCATTTTCAGTGAGGGCAAGTGTTTGGAAAAATATGATATTAATTCTTGATCTTTTATGGGAAGTAGGGACGTGTCTGAATAGTGAATCTATATTCAAAAACGAACAGTGCGTTCTACGGAGCCACTAAAGAGACATAGTTAGCCGCTTGCTAGCGGTAGCCTGTTACATTACAGTATATAAAGTTGACTTGACGCATAAACAGTAAAGAGAGATGACTGAGGACGCCGGCGAATGATTTGCAGATCCTGAGCACCGCTGACAAACACCTAATCTTCTTAAATGTGTGGTAAGTACTGTCGCTTCGTAGTATAGAGTATGTGTGATCGCGAATCTCGAAAGGGAAAGTAAAAAGCGAGCATGCATTCAAAACGATTTCAATCCCCACATATTAATAACGGCTCCCTGATGCCCACAGTTTATATACAGTATAATTACCCAATGATATAATTGTGAGAGAAACCATTGAAATATATTTTTTCCTCCCATCTCGTATTTATTCCCTTTCCCTTCCTAATGGGAAGTGTAAAATATTTGTTTTATTAGGAAGTTAATTGGAAACTAGGGATGTCAACGATTAATCGACGATCGATTAATTGTCGATAAGAGATGCAATAAATTAAAGCTATTGATGGTCGATTAAGCAAAAAAAAATTAGAAGCGAGCGGCTGTGAGTGACGCGATGGGGCTGGATCTTTGGCAAAAATTACGCTTCTAATGTGATCCAAACTTTAAAAGTACATTAAAACAGAAACAACACAAAGTTATTTTGTATTGAAATGTAGTAACTAAATCATGTTTAATTATAATTTCCCCAGATTTAGGGTTTCATATTGGGCTCTGCGCTTTGACAGAGCTGTGGACATGAGCAGGACAGATATATATATATATATATATAGCCTGTATATAATTGATTCCTACAACTTATTAATTTGTGGCCACTGTCCATGTTTCATTCATTTGTTCCCTAGAAACCCCATGATTTAACTAAAATGAGGGAACGAAATAAGTCATAGGAACTAATTCTTAATTCACGGCCACGAAATCTTTCATTTCCCTCTGGATGTTGATCACAGTAAGAGACGAGAAAACCGCGATTAAAAGTGAACGACAATAAAAAATTAGAATTATTTGGGAAGAGAAACCATAAATATTATTAAAGTCGTGGAATTTTGTGACCAACCGGCATAACAGAACACAAAGCCGTGTATGGCTTTAAATGTATCGAACGATGTCGCGATGTTACATTTGCCTGCTAACCCAATATTTCTGTTATGAACAAAGCTTTGCACAAAATATTTGATGAAATCGTGATTTAAAATTGAAAAACCATTAATCGATTTATAATCGAATCGTGACCCAAGAATCGATATGAATTGAATCATGAGGTACCGAAAGATTCTCACCCCTACTGAAATAATGACGTCTAGTTATCGGAGCTCTTGTTTAATTGTGCTTCATGTACCCTGACAGGCCAGCTGTACGGACTCGAGAAGTTTTGGGCCTTTCTGAAATACTCTAAAACAAAGAACATGGAGATTGACCCCAAGCTGCAGGAGCATTTAAGCAAGTTCAAGCGTCTGGAGGACTTCAGGGTGGATGTGAGTGCAAGTGCATTTCTTATTTCATTTGCCGTTTGCAGGCTTGAAATCAACATGGCTTCTTTCATAATGCATGCTTGCACTATTGTCTTGGCAGAAAGACATTTATAAAATGAAATTGCATTTCCGCATTGATAAAAACAAACCCTGCCAAGCTGCTGGGTTGTGATGGCGTTTCTTCTGTGTAGGGCTGGGTGATATGGCAAATTAAATGAAAAATTTAAATTACATTTTTTCAGAACGTTTGACTGATTCCCGATTTTTTTTACGATTTTTAACTAGTCAACTTGAAAATGTAACTACAACATGATTCAAGTAACAAGTAACCCTCTAGAAAACTATTCCGAGTGCAGCACACATGAAGTTGTCAACATGATGTACATTTTTAACTAATCACTTGTTAAATATCTTTGTAGAAAAGATGCATGAACTGCAACTACATCTTGTATGAACTTGTCTTACACGTGTCCCTGCAGCACAAAAGCAGTCTTAAGTCGCTGGGGTATATTTGTAGCAATAGCCAACAATACATTGTATGGGTCAAAATTATACATTTTTATTTTATGCCAAAAATCATTAGGATATTAAGTAAAGATCATGTTCCATGAAGATATTTTGTAACTTTCCTACCGTAAATATATCAAAACTTAATTTTTGATTAGTAATATGCATGGCTCTTTTGTTTTTAATAAGTTATGGACAGCAGAGATTGAGTGTTATGAACTGATGGGCTGTCTCGTGTTCCTCAGGTACGGTCTGGAGTGTCTCTTCAGGTTTTACAGCTATGGACTTGAGAGGAAGTTCAGGCCGGACATATTTAAAGATTTTCAAGAGGAGACCATTAAAGACTACGAAGCAGGTCTGTCTCTGAAATATAGGGGTGGGGAAAAAATCGATTCAGTCTTCTAGTGATTCGCTTTGATTCACAAATTTAAAAAAAATCTATTTTGTAGTTAATATAATAATAATAATAATAATAATAACAACATGATGTTGTCGGAACAAAAGAGCATCAGCAATGGAGGAGGAAAAACAAACACATCCTGACCCATTTTCAGTGAGGGCAAGTGTTTGGAAAAATATGATATTAATTCTTGATCTTTTATGGGAAGTAGGGACGTGTCTGAATAGTGAATCTATATTCAAAAACGAACAGTGCGTTCTACGGAGCCACTAAAGAGACATAGTTAGCCGCTTGCTAGCGGTAGCCTGTTACATTACAGTATATAAAGTTGACTTGACGCATAAACAGTAAAGAGAGATGACTGAGGACGCCGGCGAATGATTTGCAGATCCTGAGCACCGCTGACAAACACCTAATCTTCTTAAATGTGTGGTAAGTACTGTCGCTTCGTAGTATAGAGTATGTGTGATCGCGAATCTCGAAAGGGAAAGTAAAAAGCGAGCATGCATTCAAAACGATTTCAATCCCCACATATTAATAACGGCTCCCTGATGCCCACAGTTTATATACAGTATAATTACCCAATGATATAATTGTGAGAGAAACCATTGAAATATATTTTTTCCTCCCATCTCGTATTTATTCCCTTTCCCTTCCTAATGGGAAGTGTAAAATATTTGTTTTATTAGGAAGTTAATTGGAAACTAGGGATGTCAACGATTAATCGACGATCGATTAATTGTCGATAAGAGATGCAATCAATTAAAGCTATTGATGGTCGATTAAGCAAAAAAAAATTAGAAGCGAGCGGCTGTGAGTGACGCGATGGGGCTGGATCTTTGGCAAAAATTACGCTTCTAATGTGATCCAAACTTTAAAAGTACATTAAAACAGAAACAACACAAAGTTATTTTGTATTGAAATGTAGTAACTAAATCATGTTTAATTATAATTTCCCCAGATTTAGGGTTTCATATTGGGCTCTGCGCTTTGACAGAGCTGTGGACATGAGCAGGACAGATATATATATATATATATATAGCCTGTATATAATTGATTCCTACAACTTATTAATTTGTGGCCACTGTCCATGTTTCATTCATTTGTTCCCTAGAAACCCCATGATTTAACTAAAATGAGGGAACGAAATAAGTCATAGGAACTAATTCTTAATTCACGGCCACGAAATCTTTCATTTCCCTCTGGATGTTGATCACAGTAAGAGACGAGAAAACCGCGATTAAAAGTGAACGACAATAAAAAATTAGAATTATTTGGGAAGAGAAACCATAAATATTATTAAAGTCGTGGAATTTTGTGACCAACCGGCATAACAGAACACAAAGCCGTGTATGGCTTTAAATGTATCGAACGATGTCGCGATGTTACATTTGCCTGCTAACCCAATATTTCTGTTATGAACAAAGCTTTGCACAAAATATTTGATGAAATCGTGATTTAAAATTGAAAAACCATTAATCGATTTATAATCGAATCGTGACCCAAGAATCGATATGAATTGAATCATGAGGTACCGAAAGATTCCCACCCCTACTGAAATAATGACGTCTAGTTATCGGAGCTCTTGTTTAATTGTGCTTCATGTACCCTGACAGGCCAGCTGTACGGACTCGAGAAGTTTTGGGCCTTTCTGAAATACTCTAAAACAAAGAACATGGAGATTGACCCCAAGCTGCAGGAGCATTTAAGCAAGTTCAAGCGTCTGGAGGACTTCAGGGTGGATGTGAGTGCAAGTGCATTTCTTATTTCATTTGCCGTTTGCAGGCTTGAAATCAACATGGCTTCTTTCATAATGCATGCTTGCACTATTGTCTTGGCAGAAAGACATTTATAAAATGAAATTGCATTTCCGCATTGATAAAAACAAACCCTGCCAAGCTGCTGGGTTGTGATGGCGTTTCTTCTGTGTAAGGCTGGGTGATATGCCAAATTAAATGAAAAATTTAAATTACATTTTTTCAGAACGTTTGACTGATTCCCGATTTTTTTTTACGATTTTTAACTAGTCAACTTGAAAATGTAACTACAACATGATTCAAGTAACAAGTAACCCTCTAGAAAACTATTCCGAGTGCAGCACACATGAAGTTGTCAACATGATGTACATTTTTAACTGCCAAGCTGCTGGGTTGTGATGGCGTTTCTTCTGTGTAGGGCTGGGTGATATGGCAAATTAAATGAAAAATTTAAATTACATTTTTTCAGAACGTTTGACTGATTCCCGATTTTTTTTACGATTTTTAACTAGTCAACTTGAAAATGTAACTACAACATGATTCAAGTAACAAGTAACCCTCTAGAAAACTATTCCGAGTGCAGCACACATGAAGTTGTCAACATGATGTACATTTTTAACTAATCACTTGTTAAATATCTTTGTAGAAAAGATGCATGAACTGCAACTACATCTTGTATGAACTTGTCTTACACATGTGTCCCTGCAGCACAAAAGCAGTGTTAAGTCGCTGGGGTATATTTGTAGGAATAGCCAACAATACATTGTATGGGTCAAACTTATCGATTATTCTGTTATGCCAAAAAATCATT
>NW_015554047.1:146852-168672 GCF_001515605.1 Sinocyclocheilus anshuiensis
TTGCACCCTCAGATTCCAGATTTTCAAATAGTTGTATCTCATCAAATATTGTCTTATCCTAACAATGGAAAGATTATTTATTCAGCTTTCAGATGATGTATAAATCTCAATTTAAAAAAATTGACCCTTATGACTGGTTTTGTGCTCCAGGGTCACATATTATATGTTCAAAAATAATACAAAGAAAATGCTTTAAAAAAACTCAAAGGTCAAGGTAATTCAAAATCAAAATGACTGAAGGCATAACACCAGTAGACTATTATTAGCTATAAATGTTCTGTAAAAACAACAGCAGCTTTCAGTCTGACACCATGATGCAAACATGAAATATCAGTCATACAGCAGTAGTTCTTCACAGGTTTTTTTTTATTCGATTGCGCTGCTTTTCCGTTGTTTTTTCTGTGTAAACATGGACGTGTTTGACTGTTGTGCTCGCATCTCTCGCAGCGTCATGCATTTAATGGCTTTCTAGAAACACGGCGCTCAAGTTAAAAGAAGTTTAACTCCCATCTTCTTGCATGTGTTTCCTATTCCACTGTCAACACAAAAATTGCATTCTGTGTGAACGGCACCTGGCGATATATTCTACTTATGGTCTTTATGGTCTTACTTATGGTCTTTTTTTGCATTATTGACACACTATTTTCCTATTTAATGCTGTAAAGCTGCTTTGACACAATCTGTATTGTTAAAAGCGCTGTATAAATAAAGGTGACTTGACTTGACTTTCACAGAGCAGGTTAATCACGTGTGCCGAAATGCGTTTGGATCGTTCTTTTCTCTTTTCTGTTATCATATTGGCATATTGTCAAACTGTCTGACTCTAACGTTCGGTAATATTTCTATTCAAAATTGCGATTCCTCGATTTCTCAAAAATAAAATCGTGGCAATTCCAATTAATCGATAAAATGGGAAAAACCGCCCAGCCCTAGATTGGTGTTTCTTGTGTGTGTCACGAGATGTGTGTCGTTAAAGCTGCGGTTTTTCTGCCCTTTAGCCGCCCATGGAGGACGGCGGGCGTAAGAGACACCCTTCCAGCGGCGATGGCCGTCGCCGTCATCCCTCCCAGACCGCTCCTGCCTCCAGAGATGATGCCAAAGCCCCGGGCCAGCGAGCAGCGGCGCCCAAATGAGCGTCTGACCCGACCGCACAAGCACGACACAACGGCTCATGATCGTCAAATCAAGGCTCTTCCACCTCCTCCTCCTTCACAGCATCTGTGTGTCACAAACGGACAGCAGAGGGCATGAGAAATTCTTCCTTTCTTTGTTTTATTAAAGACTTTGAAGTTTTATTCCTCTTGTATCATCGGGCTTTTGTTGGATCTTTCTGCTTTATATCCTCCTCACTGTTTGATTTGGCCGAACGATGCGTTGATTCCACACTGATTTTTCTTTTTTTTTAAGGATTGCGTTGAAGGGTAAGGTTGCTCCTGACTAGAGTAGGTACTGGATGAGACAAACACTTCACTCAGAAAATCATGTGATCTGTAGTTGTTTGAGCCAGATGATTTTATGTTGCCGGTTTTTCGGGGGTCTTCGATAGATTTTCTAGCAGAAGTTGGCTTGGGCATCACTGTGACACTAACGTCCCGCTTGCCAAATCCTCTCGTTTTCCTCCACGTGTCTGTTACAGAAGACATCAGCGACGACTCTTAGCTTCAGCGAGCTGCGCTCCGTTGTGTTCGTGGATCATTCCTCAGCTCGTCGTCCTGCGAGGAAACATCGGAGACGGAAACATCCCAGATCTAGTGTTAATCCTAGTGTACATATGAATTCAAGAAATTAAGAGACATTGCACCACCTGGCTGTACGTGTCATTTATTGTTTATAGAGATATATTTGCCTTACGTGTGCATCTTTTTTATGCTCACCCGAATGCGTCTGAGCTTCTGCGTCTGAGCTCGGTGTCATTACGGGGTCATTTTAGTATCACTTCTTGATTTTCTTCATGCAAACAGCAGGACGGTCTGACTAAAGGGAAACTGACCTCAGGGTATCAACTGGAATCGTGAAGAAAGACACTATTATGATGATGATGATGATTATTATAAGTGATGCATCTGAGAACTTTGCCGACTGCATTTGGATCATAAGCAATATTCCAGTCACTGATCTAATTTATGGATTTTCACACGAGTTTGGCTGCCATATGACCATCTACCTGTTTGTTTGCTCCAGTGTTTTCAGTCATTTTGGTTTCCATTCATCTCTCTCTGGTGATATTTGGATTTGAGTTTTATTTCGTATTAACTTGCGACACGTTTAGCAGTTCCCTTCTCCTGCTTTCCCTCGATAGGCTTCTTCATTCAGAGTAGCTGTGGTCAAATCCTGATGAGGAAAATCTTGTGATCACTGATGTAATTAAAAACCTTTTATTCAACTAAACGGTGTGGAAAAAGCCTCTCGTCCGTTAATGCTGGTGCATCTTCAGAGGTCATTCATAAAGACATAACTAAAACTGTTCATACTTCAATACCACGACACACACACATATATATATATTTGGCTTATTGAGAGGAGAACAATGGGAACTGTAAAATACTTGAAATCGTGTATCATAACCCTTCATCTGAATTATAGGCAGATGTGATTGCTATTAGTGTGATTTGTAATTTGTAGAATTTTTTTCTTTAATGAAAAAAAATAAATTTTAAAAAGGTCAAAACCCCAAAGCAGCTGTTGAACTTTTCTATGAACCAGACGAAGCTACCTGTAGACTGCCAGTTTTATTGGCTTTTTTCAGAGTTACAGGATTAGTTGAGTTGACAAAACCAAACCGTGTGCTCCACAAACTCGGGATCAAAGCCTGAGTTGACAAAGAAAGTTGATGATCAGCATCATGGTACCAGTAAAGCCGGATTAGAGTGGTTTGGTTTTGTCAACTCAAAACTAATCCTGTAACTCTGAATTTGTTCATCTACCATCAAGGTACAGGCCCCAGGTGTTTGGCTGATGCTGACGTACACCATCATCTACCCAATGCTGTTGGGATATACATGACACACAGTGAGGAGGAGGAGGGGGGATTTGAACTCAACCCTGCTCCTGGAGAGCTAGCTCAGTTCCTAACCTGCTCCAGCACACCTGCCCGTGACTGACAGTAGCCCTGAACACCTTGATGAGCTGCTTCAGGTGTGTTTGATTGGGGTTGGAGATCCCTAAACTGTCCAGCGGTGTGTTTCCTATACAATGAGCAACTCCCTGATTGACTACTTCATTGTTGGAGAAACTAACCAACTAGTCACAATTGTTTCCTAAAACTGTACTAACATGGTTGCACCTCTATCATTTGAACCACATTGGTTCAGCAATATAGACCTCATGTAGCTGCTCGTTGTCTTCTGTGTTCCGTTTGTATTTCTATAGTGTCAAGGTAAGATTACACGAATTTATTGGATGAACTGCTCGTTTTAAATGGAGTTTTATTTAATTAGCTGGTGAAGTGGATAGTATTAAAGGGGTCATGACATGGATTTTTGCTTATTTTAATATGTTCCTTAAGGTTTACTTATAATGTTAATAACATTAATGTCTGAAACCAGCTGTTTTTAGGGGCGTGTCCTTTAAGGCTCGTCAGTAATCAGCCGCTGTTATGATTGGCTAGCATCACTGAATAGGAAACGGTATCAATGGCCCTCACTATTGCGTGTTTTGACAACATGATCAAAATAAAAGGGTCATTTCCAGACGAAGCATTATGAAATCCTCTGCTTACGGTTTGTGATGCAGCTGCAGTCAGATCTAGTTCTGCTTCATCTCTCAACAGATGTTTCTTTGTGAGTCTCCATGACACTGTGCCTCGATTACAAAACAAAATCCTTCAGTCGTTAGCGACTGAACCCCCCAGTGGGCGGGGCCTATGCTGAGAAGAAGACTATTCGCCAATGTCTAGCTCTGGAGGCGTGTTTATGCAAATGACATGGATTTTTGCTTATTTTAATGTTCCTTAAGGTTTACTTATAATGTTAATAACATTAATGTCTGAAACCAGCCGTTTTTAGGGGCGTGTCCTTTAAGGCTCGTCAGTAATCAGCCGCTGTTATGATTGGCTAGCATCACTGAATAGGAAAAAGTATCAACGCCCCTCACTATTGCGTGTTTTGACAACATGATCAAAATAAAAGGGTCATTTCCAGACGAAGCATTATGAAATCCTCTGCTTACGGTTTGTGATGCAGCTGCGGTCAGATCTAGTTCTGCTTCATCTCTCAACAGATGTTTCTTTGTGAGTCTCCATGACACTGTGCCTCGATTACAAAACAAAATCCTTCAGTCGTTAGCGACTGAACCCCCCAGTGGGCGGGGCCTATGCTGAGAAGAAGACTATTCGCCAATGTCTAGTCTCAACAGATGTTTCTTTGTGAGTCTCCATGACACTGCCTCGATTACAAAACAAAATCCTTCAGTCGTTAGCGACTGAACCCCCCAGTGGGCGGGGCCTATGCTGAGAAGAAGACTATTCGCCAATGTCTAGCTCTGGAGGCGTGTTTATGCAAATGTTTGTGCTCGGGTGACGACATCTTGCCCCTCGGATCCAAACGAGCCGTTTTTGGAGATTGATTAAATAAATGCTTTGTTTATAACGAGGAGTACGTTTTAAGCTCTGGAAGTTGCAGGATGTTTTAATGGTGCAAAGACTCTTATATGCCAAAAGATCAAGGCAAATTTGATTTCTCATGTCATGACCCCTTTAAAATGGAGTTCTAGGTCTACCATCAGCTTTCTGACCAGTGTTGGGGAAAGTTACTTTTAAAAGTAATGCATTACAATATTGTGTTGCTCCCTAAAAAATGTAACTACTTACATTACTTAGTTACTTTTTATGGAAAGTAATGCATTACGTTACTTTTTGAATCTGGGCTGGATTGTTTTTAATATAAAAAAGTTCTATTTTTGGCAAATGTAAAAGCCCCTTAATAACAAAAGTGAAATTAATAAGCCTCAGGCTGAAGTAAAGAGAGCTCAACATTCTTAGATCAGCAATAAAAAAATAACCCCCCAAATATTGTTTATCTAAAGTCATTTTTGCTTATTTGTATGGTTGAAGATATTAGTTAATAAAATGTGATTAAATACATAAAGCATATTTGTGTTATTTAACATAATTAAATATTGCAGGTTTGTGTCATATTCTGAGTTTGCATTTCACCGTTTTAATTCATTTTGATGAATACTGAATGTGTTTTTGTGCAGTGAGATGAGTAAACGTTCATATTTAGTCTAGAACTACAGTAAGATCATGTTCACACACAGCGCTCTGCACTTACTCCTGATTTCTGTCACCATGGCAACACCAGAGCTGTCAGTCAAGACATGGAAACAAAGTAACTGCTGTTACTTATTTGAAAAAGTAACTCAGATATTCTCTTGTAAATTAAAAAGTAATGTTACTTTACTAGTTACTTGAAAAGATAAATCTGATTATGTAACTCGCGTTACTTGTACTGTGTTACCCCCAACACTGGTCCTGTAGACACCTTGGTGTTCTTTGTTGGAGGTCAGAGCTATTTCAGCTGTTGCCACTCACAGTCTGTTGTTTTATGGAAACTTGTTTTCTCGTGTGTAGTGAGATGTGTAATGAACTTCCCTACATAGTCAACTGCAGCCTTTGCACATTTACTCCTGTTGTCTGTGGGACGTTGTATTTCTAGTTTGGCACTGATTTTGTCATGATTTGACAGTTTATCCCAGAGGAATACAAGTCCCTGACGTGTCTTTTTTTCAGGCAGAATTGGTTTTTCTTTGGTGATTAGGTGTGAGAGACTCCAGGTCACTGACGCCGTCAGATACTGCAGGAACAGGACAACCATTCACCTTGAAATGATCATTACCTACACATGTAAAAGAAGGTAAATCACATGATGGACATCTTAGAGTGGGGGAGTGTGGATAGGTCAATGTCAATGTGTTTCACATCTCCAGGCACTGACATTTCATGCAGCCTCTCACCAACTCTGACGACAATATTAATAAGAAAAGGGTTGGGTTTGTAGATACTGCTGGTTCTCTCAACAGTGCGTCTGTTATTCAGAGATGTCACTTCAGATTGGGAGGACTGGTGCTGGGTGAAGCATATTACTGTCTTCTGTCCTCCACCAGAAGAATTCTTTGTTTTTGTTTTTTTTTATTTAATTTTAGGAATTTGAGATGTGCATTAGAATTATTAATAATGCAAACACACCAGGTACAGCAGATCAGCTTTAATGACAGGTTTGATGATAAACTCCAGAAACTGATGTCAGGAATCATCAGGGGACAGAAAGAGTACAATGTTCATTTCCAAAAAACATTAGTAGATTTACTATCAGTGCTAAAATACAGAATTAAAATCATTTTGATCCTCTGCATAAATGTGCAATAATGCTATTCTGACACAATATGAGAAGTGACACAAGATGAACAATAAAAGGAACTGATAACCTCGTGAACAGGGTCTCTGCATGTCAGCGGGTCATTTGAGTGAATCACACAGGATTTGAGATCCATTAGACCTGCTGATCAGTTCATGTAGTGTTTATGTTCATGGAATGAAGTGAAGCGCAGTTATTCCTGTGCTTTCTTGGGATGGTCAGGGATGCTCTCGCTCAGTGGGGTCAAACCCAGCAGGACCGTGTGCCGCTCGTACGCTTTAGCATTACGAAACTTCTCGTCCGTCCCATGAAGCCTGTCCAGCACTCCCAGCACTCCGTAGCACTGATTGAACCTGGAGAGAAACACAGCTGGATTTAGACCGCGCTCGAGAAACAACCTGCCCTGTTCAGTCAGAATAACAAGGCTTTGCCACACTCTTTCTGCAGCCTCTTCATCGTTTTGGATATATCCAGGAATAGTTCAAAAACCCCTGGTCTGGACAATCACTACCACACGCTGAGCTCATTGAACTCTTTCCCTGCCGTAGACAGAAGTTTCAGGCTTTCTGTGTCTTCACTGTTATACAGTAGGAGGCGCTATACAGCTTGTTTCAAAGCAGCTTTACAGTTATAGACAAGTGATTCAAATGTCAAAGAAAGCCCATGTTGTTTTGAGGAACATCTTTCTTGTGTTGCCGATAAATGTTTTGCATGTCCAAAATGAAGAGGCGATCCATTTACTAAGTAATAAGCTGGCTGCAAACCAGTTGGATATGGAGCGATACGCTGGTGACAGAATTTGCAGATCATGTGCACTTTTCACGGCGGAGATGCTTTGAATGCACTCACGTAATCTTCATAACTGTTGTCTGAGATACATCAGCAGGTAAGCAATGCTTCCTATGAGGAACCCCTGCTATCACAGTCAGCTCTGTTACATGATCTTCATCGATATCACATGGAGACCTATGAAACGTTCAAAGAGCTATGGCCAGAGTTTGGCTGTTATCTCCTGAGAATAAAGGTCACTCGTGAGTTGAATGTAGAGCAAGGTTGACAGATTTCCCCTGGTCCTGGATGATGATTGGTCAGTCCGCTCTGAAACGCTCGGTTTAGTCATCCTGATGACCTTGATCTGTTGCTTCAGATGTTTGGTTAGGCTTGGAGCTGGTCTCCTTCATATAGTTAGCTAAATGGGTAGAAATTTGATACAATCTTGTATGTATATTGGATTTAAAGGAAAGAAAAAATGGTTTAATTGGGATATCATTTGATTAATGATGAGGTTAATGCATGTTAAATATGTCGTGTGAATCAGCAAACGTCTCTTGTTTACTTTTATACATAACATGTACTCTAAATGTTACAACATTGCTGAACAATGTAACACAGCGCTCCCCATTCACTTCTACAGACAGAATGCTACAATGTGTAAGGCAACATTTGATCCTACTGTAAAAGTCAACAACTCACACACACACACCCTCACACACACACACACACCCTCACACACACACTGTATGTCATGTACTTTTTCAGTTAGCCTCTTATTTATTTATTCAATACCTTTTAATTGTTTGCTGTTTTAGAAAAAAATGAAACGTGCAAAATGTAAACTAAAAATGTAAAACCTTCACCAGCTGTTGAGAAGACTGTAACTGCACTCTCTGTATGTGACTTTAATTCACACAGTTGTTGATTTCAAAACAGCCTTCATTTGAAGCAGATAAATGTGAGGAAATTATCAAAAGTAAGAAAAACACTGAGTTACAGGTGTGTAACAAACACCCCCGGCCTCCGTCACTTTTAACCCAAGTATACTTTGCTTTTAGTTTTTACGCAACATGTAGATTTCATCACCAGTATAGTAGGTGCATCACATGGTTTTTGTAACCGGAAGGTCGCTCATGCGCATTTAATTGTTTTGCAGTACTTAGTTTGTCCACAAGATGGCAACAATGTCCCAAGATAGCCAGAGAAAAAAACTGAAGAGACCAAAGCACATGCAAACTAAGCACAATGCATGCCTGCAGGGTTGAGAGATTGTGTGAAGAGCCGACTCTAGCCTAAAATATTATAAAGATGTCTATGTGAGTTATAACTCATGGCAAAAGATTGCCCAAACACTGAACAATGATGAGACTTAGAGACAGGAGAATATATCTATGCAGCAGATATGTATGTGTGTGCACGGAAGCCCATTTCCGCCACTGAATAAAAAATATTAAAAGATATAATTTGTGACATTTTATCTCACAATTAAATTTCATAATATCATGAAATTCCGGCTTTATAACATGCAATTGTAACTTCGTATCATGCAATTCTGACTTTATAATGCAACTGTGACTTTATCATATGATTCTGGCTTTATAACTCACTATTGCATGGTGCATGGAAACTCACCACAGTCCCAGGACTGGTTCACCTCACCTCAAGCCTTCTTTGTGTAAACTCTTGATATTGAGGCCCGGACTTACTTGAGATGGTGGTAGTCGTGGAACTCGGGCGAGGGCAGCAGGGGCAGGTGGTAGCCGCAGTGAGAGACCGTAGTGACCAGCAGAGCGATGGTGAACCACAGGCTGGTGGTGGAGACGTGTGAGCCCAGCAGAAGCGGACCCATCAGAGCCGGGAGCATGTTCGACAGCTGTACAGACAGGAAGACACCAAGGCTTTCAACACATCTGTCCCACATCTGACTGGATCTCTGATCTCTGACAGGTCGACGGATCTCACCACATGCTCCACCGGATGAGCGTAGAGCGCCACCACTCCAACAGGTGCCGTCCACTCGTGATGGATCTTATGGATGCTCTTATAGAGCAACGGATGGTGAACGAGCCTGAAAGAAGCAGACGAGTGATGACTGAGGCTGAGCTTCACCGCTCACAAGCAGTGTTCTATATCCAACACATTCCACAAAAGCTTTTGGTAAACCACTAAGTGTTTTTATTTCTTCTGAATTTACAAAAAGCAAAGCCACAATGGTTTCCATCACTTTTCTTATGACTGGAAGCACAAACTGTTCTGTCTGAAAACAGGCCCCAATAGAGAAATTTTGTAGTAAATGCAGTAAATCAGGAATTGCTGGCTTAAACAGATTTTATAAATAGTGATCTTATACTGGAAACACTAACGCACATACGTTTTTCAGTCTGGCTCTCATGAGAACACCTGGAGATTATAATAATAGTATTATTGCATATTATTTTTTAAAATATAAAATAGTAAGCAAAATAATAAATGAAGCGCAATACTACTACTATATTTTAAAATAAAAAGTGAGTATTAAATCAAATGTAAATGATGTTATAGTACACTTATAAAATACAATGCTAATATTTACATTTTCTGTTATTTCTGTTTTTATTTTGGCCAGTAAGTAAATATATGCACTGCCAGTTTTAGTCACAGTTTTGTGTTTTCCTCTAAAACCGGCACGTAGAAAAGATTCATGCTTTCAGTTGGAATAGAAATCTTACAGTGTTACAGTCAGTCAATCTAAAACAGTGATTGTGCATTAACAGCTGTCAACCATCTCAGTACGCAAATCTGAACGTATTTACCCATTTTGGTCCCACCTGCGCACCACTTACTTGCACACCTCACCTGGTGGACATGCAGCACTGTGTCATCAGAAACGGAGTGAGTGTTTTCTGAATGCTAACCTGTGTGTGTAGTAGAAGAGTATCTCCTCCATCAGGCCGCAGACGGACAGCTCCAGCAGCACCCAGTGGAAGGTGGGCAGCTCCGGGCCGCACGGCTCGCCTCGCCTCTTCATCACCATGTAGGTGAGCACCACCACAGGACCAGACAGACACACCTGGTTAAAGAGCACCGTCTTCACCGCGTGCCGTAACTGCGCCGCATCCACCTGTCGGGAGACCGTTCACAGCAGCACTTCAGTCACAGGTGTACTTTCACTAGGCACTTTACTAGATGTGATGCACCGTGACTCGAGGGTGTTCTAGAACTCAACATCTGGGCAATATCAGTGGTTTGAAACAGCTTGTCAACATGACCTAGGGCTCGGCGGTATATTACACCTGTATATTATCAGTATCACCGGTATATTCTCCATCTGTAAATGTTAGAAAGTCATGGAAATATTTCCATTCTGCTGTCAGGAGCATTTTGCATGCGATTCTCTAAATCGCTAAAATTCACAGAGTTCAGTGAAAGAGCGCCAAACAGATGGAGCGCAATAGAATAGGAGCGCAATAATTGTGTCATATGTAGAATTTTAAACCTACAGTGAGTGTATTTTATGATAGCAGATAGCAGTAATGGAGTAATCAGAAATAAAATGCCCTTTTGTGCTCTTGTGTTTATTTACTTTCATTTTTAGTTTAGTGAATTGAACTTTTGCCTAAAAAATTATTCTTTTTGTTTTTAGATTGTAATGTTACAATGTTAGAATGTAATGTGATTTTTACCATTTTTTGCATGATTACTTTCACTTTATTTGTTTTCATAGCCTATAATATAAACATTGTTTCACTGGATGTAAACATTGGGCAGGATGTAAAAAAGCATTAAAAAAAAAAAATACTGAGATTTATATAGCAATTCAGCAGGTTATATGTGTAATTTTCACCTACTTTAGACGCACTATTCATTAGGGGTGTGTGATATAATTCTTTTACGATAATGTCGTAATTGTTGTTTTAGTGATGTGTGATCAGACATTATGAAGACATATCAAAAACCAAACCCATTCTGCTGTCAGGAGTGGATGATTCATTTAGCTAAAATATCTGTAGTTGGACAACAAATGTGTCATGTGTAGAATTTTAAACTTACAAGTAAGTGTATTTTTATGATAGCGCTACGATAGACTATGATATGATATCATTTTATGATGGACTGTTTTGGAGTAATCCAAATATAATGCAATTAATCCATGCTTTTGTTTTTATTTCTTTTCATGTTTAGTTTAGTGAATTTAACATTGTTTTTGTTTTTAGATTGTAACGTTACAATGTTAGAATGTAATGTGATTTTTACCATTTTTTGCATGATTACTTTCACTTTATTTGTTTTCATAGCCTATAATATAAACATTGTTTCACTGGATGTAAACATTGGGCAGGATGTAAAAAAGCATTAAAAAAAAAAAATACTGAGATTTATATAGCAATTCAGCAGGTTATATGTGTAATTTTCACCTACTTTAGAC
Organism: Sinocyclocheilus anshuiensis; assembly: GCF_001515605.1. NCBI lineage: Eukaryota > Metazoa > Chordata > Actinopteri > Cypriniformes > Cyprinidae > Sinocyclocheilus > Sinocyclocheilus anshuiensis. The sequence goes on from NW_015554047.1 coordinate 158,385, forward strand.
GCACTATTCATTAGGGGTGTGTGATATAATTCTTTTACGATAATGTCGTAATTGTTGTTTTAGTGATGTGTGATCAGACATTATGAAGACATATCAAAAACCAAACAAAAACGCACCCAGAGAGTGCAGGCATACACTGGGTGATGTAGGGTAGACTGCTGTGTTGTGCATTTAGAATTCACACTTTTTTATTCAAATAAATTTAGAATTCACCCAAAATTCAAGATACTGAGGCAAAAATGCCCCTGTATGACTTTGTCTTTTAATCAGTTTCACACAAAGAATGCCAGTTTTTTCTCCATATATCTGCAAATGTGACATTGGTTTGTCGAACAGTTCAATAAACAAGAGGTTAATACAGAGTGACTTACATTTTAGACACAACGGTATCTGTTTTTGCTCACCAATGAAAATAGTTTCAAACAAAGCCACATCAGAACTGTTGGAGTTTCCTTAATGAATCAATCAGCTATTTGAAGAATCGACTCGATGACTCACTCATGCAGTGACTTGCTGCCACCTACTGGCGATTTTTATTTTATATGGAACAAATATTAATATTTTAAAAAATGTATTATGTATATTTATAGTTTCCTCTTTCTCTCTCTCTCTCCTTTTTTATCATTTTGAAATGTCAGTATTCAACTTTTTGTTTTTTAAACATCAAAACATTATGCATTTGTAACCGCAGGTTAACTGCATTCATGTCCTGCATTAAACAGTCAGACTGCATCTAAACGCCACTTCAGATACTGATACGGATTTCATTTGACTGGTAACAGCCCTATAGTGTCTTACTATTTGAATTGATTTTATTGATCAAATGTAAGAATTTGACACAAAATAGGATGCATACATTTTATATTTTTTTTGAATAAAAAATAAAAGTTTGAATAATTGGCCTTATAAAGGTACAAATGCCCACAAAAAAATCAATTTAAATGTATCAGAAAAGTTTGTTTCTGTTGCTCCTGCAAACTAACCACTGCACAGAATGAAGAATATCAGTCAGAAATTCAGAAAATATTGAGATCTAATTTTTTGTCATTATCGCACACCCCTAGTACTCATTTAATGAACTGAGAAGTATGCGGACGCAGTGATCGAAGCACAGTTTACATGCTGAAGTTCACCTGGGTTACTCTAGTTTATGACCCATCAAACCTCCCCAGAAGTTCAGCCGTGTATAGATTAACTTTATCAGACCATATAATCACTGACAGTGTCATCACTGAACTCTGAACTCATAAACAGAACATTATTCCGTTTCTGTGCTACAGACAGACATTATTACACACTATACAGTCTAAACACACAAGTATTTATGACTGACATGTTAAGATTATATATGCTGTGTAATCTGAATTCATGCAAAGTGTGCTGAAATTATTATCAGTACTGACACGGTTATCAGAAAAAGCAGCAGTTATGATTTTACAGGGCAATATTTTCATTCAGCTAAACTGTTATGATAGGACCTTGGGACATACAGCAGTCAATGAACGGCCAGCTGGTATAATAATAGTATAATGGTATAGTGGTATAATAACAGTATTATACAGTAATACAGTGGCACATCTAGCCAGATTTCACACACTCATACACAGTAATCAACAGCAATATTTGCTTATATAGTTTTACTAAACCATTATAATACATGAAAAATACATCAATATTTTGAGTGATGGTGCAAAACAAATCACTGAATTAGAGTTTTGATTCTCTGAAAGGCATTAATACACTGCAAATATATTGTTGTCCAGTACAAATATCTGAACATTCTTGCATCAGGATGCATTTACTTGAGAAGCTAACTAACTGAAGATATTAAGTCTTGTTTTCTGACAAAAATTAGCAAAATATTTTTAGTGTTTGCTTAAAACAAGATAAAATATCTGCCAACGGGGTAAGAAAAATAATCTTGTTTTACCTTTGAATTCAGATGTTTTTCTCTTACTCCATTTGTAGATTTTTTTTTTGTTGTTGGCAAAAAACAAACAAATTTTAGATGTTTTTTTTCTAACATTAAGACTTAATTTCTGAATTCATTTTCTTCTCAAGTAAAGGCATCTTGATTCAAGAATGTTTAGATCATTATACTAGAATAAAATAAGACAGAAGTGCTGAGAAAATAATTTTTTGCAGTGTAGAATTGATTTGATTAATAATTTAATCTTTTCATGTTTTAATCAGACATTATTAAAAGATGCCTGCATTATTGCTTGTGAGTCCAAAACAAGAAAGGATTATGAAATCTGTGTAATGACAAGGTTTTTAGAAAACTTAGAAAACTGGTCTAATAATAAATCCCTTAAAACCATTCAATGTTATCATTAATGTTGTTTAATAACATTGAAATAACTGCATGCGTAGCATGAATATTACACATATTTCCCAGCCCTAGCAAGAACTCATGAGTAAAATTTGCACGAGTAAAAGTTTGAATCTTCTCTATAATAGTATTTATGTGGATGAATGCAAATAGTATTTTTAGACTTTTTTACAGCATGATCAAATCCTTATTTAATCCCAGCCAAATTACATTCAATTCAAAATATCAAATCACTTATTCTTTATTATTTGTCTACTTCATCCTCTTCGCTGCACTCACAGCAGGGGTTTGGACTCATTTTCTTTGCGTATTCAGAAACATACTGATTTTAATTAACATCTACTTTCCACTTATGATCTCTATTTCATAAAAATAATCATTTTATTTTATAGTACAACAACATAAAATTATAATATTAATATTTCCATTTTTAATTTGATAATTTTCAAATGTTACACCAACAAGGTTTTAATGCAGACAGCCCTTAAAGCTTCTTTCTCGTTAGGAGCAGGTTCGTTAGATGCTGTAACGCCAAGCCAGCAGAGGGAGCCCTCGCCCGAGTACTGACCATGAAGTGTTTGAATATCCTCACGGCGGAAAGACGTTTCGACACAGCTCATCAATCTGACACAAGGTAATCATTCCGCTGCTGAGTTTGCCATTGAATTCAGAACGTTTAGAGAATGAATTATATGTCAAGCCAGAAAAGTGTGAGTTCCATGTTAATCAAACTTCATTCCTGGGTTACCACATCAGCTCACAGGGCGTCAAGATGAATGACCTCAAAGTTCAGGCAGTCACTGAATGGCCACAACCTAGAACCGTCAAGGATCTGCAGAGATTTCTAGGCTTTGCCAATTTCTACAGGAGGTTTATCCGAAATTATAGTATGGTTGCCTCTCCTCTCACCTCACTCCTCAAGAATAAACCGTCAAAACTGGTTTGGACTTTCTAACCGATAAAAAACAAGGCCGCCTCATTTCCACCCAAGGCTTGGTGAAGTTTGGTCCACTGTGTTTGCCAGAAATCTCCCGACGCTCCCCAAAACCTCTGCAGATGCCTGCAAACACAAACAGATCATTAATAACTGATGTCAGCAAGAACCAGGATTACAAAGAGCACATGATTTGAAAGGCAAGGCGAAATGCTTACCATGTCACTGAGTTCCTAAACCCGACCAGGAAGAAAAGCCCAGATCCAATGACAAAAGCGGCTTTCTTCAACGAATCCCAAAGTCCTCCTGTATTCTCCTTTTTACAGAGATGAGCATATGATTAACATCCTTGTAATTACAAGTCAACTAATGCATTAAGTTCGATCACTTTATAAGTAAACTGGTTCGTGCACTTTCACACGAGCAGTGAAACTTTTCTACTTTTCTAATAATAATAATAATAATAGAGTAAATTCATCCACACAATAAAATAACTCAACATTTCTGACGGGAACAGGATCAATCTGAATTATTATTGCGTAATTGTGTTATAGATGTGCGACTACATACGAGTTCTTCGCAAGAACAGCGTTATTTGTCTGATGTTTGTTTTCACTGATGAAATGTCAACAAACACATAAACAAGTAAACATCGTTCGAGTCTGAAAGTTATGCTTTAAACTAAAGAATAAACCAATCTGTCCCATCAGCACCATTGCATTGATATTTATTGTTTCTTCGTAAACTTCGGTAAATGTTTAGAACAAGCAGAGCGAAACATTTGGAACGTAACACTGTAGCGCTGATATTGTAACGCGCCGCGACACATCTCGAACTAATGTTGTTACAAACGCGTTACACTGAAGCATCGGTGACACAGAACAAACCCAAACAACTGACCAAAAGCAGCAGAATAATGTGCAGAGAGTGTTATAAAGTGAAGAGACTCACTCCGGCCATGATGCGTGTCTGGAGCTCCGCGCATCTGTCAGTCGCTCCGCGCGTCCGCGGCTGTTTACAGCGTCACGAGCTGATCTGTGATTGGTCGACCGCTGGTCAGCTGACACAATCCCTGCTAAATGATTGCAGCACAGAATTATATATTTTATAACATATCGTTATGCCAGAAATAGTAATTACCCACAGAGAGATTTATTCGTGATGTGATGATTAGCTGATCATTTTACTGGAGCCTTACATTAGCTGTGCATTTAGGACAGACGTTCTTGACCCTTGTAAAAATTTCTGCTGTGAGTTCAAGCCGTGTAAGAACACGGGCCTTTTAACTTTAATACCTTTTTTTTCCTTTAAACTTTATTGTGTGTGAGAGAGAGAGAGAGAGAGAGAGTGTGTGTGTGTGTGCGTGTGTATGTTTTAATAAATCAGATCAAACCAAACTAATGACAGACAAAGCAGACTCCCAGAGATTCATCAGAAAGTTAAAAATATTCTATGACTTGTATACAGGCTTATATAGTGTTATTATTGTTACATTTAATCAGAATCAGAATCAGAATGATCTTTATTGCCAGGTATGTTTACACATACGAGGAATTTGTTTTCGTGACAGAAGCTTCCACAGTGTAACAGAATGACAGTGCAGTCCGGACTACCCTCTGTAGTCTTCTGAGCTCAGATTTGGTAGAGAAATTATATCGTTGGAATCATTTCGTATTGCATGGCAGGATATGGTACTTTCCTACCATGCAATACGAAATACCTCTAGTTTTGTTTTCCTCCAGCTGCGCTCCATTTTCCGGGCTGCTCTCTTTACAGGAAGATTACTTACAAAGCAGTCTTTTGTGGTAGAAGTGATGGTTCTAGCATACTTGTACCAAGGAGTAGAATTTACAGTTTTAGCTATATGAAGTTTGCACAAGACTAGATAATGATCTGAGACATCACCACTCTGCTGCAGAATTTCAACACCATCGACATCAATTCCATGTGACAGTATTAAATCTAGAGTATGATTTTGACAATGAGTAGGTCATGACACGTGTTGTCTAACCCCAATAGAGTTCAGAATGTCTATGAATGCTGATCCCAATGAGTTTTTATCATTATCAACATGGATATTAAAATCACCAACAATTAAGACTTTGTCTACAGCCAGCACTAACTCATAATCAGCAAATTCTTTGATAAAGTCTGTATGGTGGCCTGTATGCAGTAGCCAGTACAAATGTCACAAGGGATTTATCATTAACACTTGTTTCTCTGGATAATGTTATATGAAGCACCATTACTTCAAACGAATTATACTTGAAACCAGACCTCTGAGAAATACTGAAAATATTGTTATAGATTGTAGCAACACCTCCCCCTTTACCTTTTGGACGTGGCTCATGTTTTTAACAGTAATCTTGAGGCAGACTCATTTAAAGTAATGTAATCATCTGGTTTTAGCCAGAATTTATTTAAAACATTAGTAACTGTTTTGTAAAAGGTGTCACTGTGTTTCACCTGAGTTTTTGTTACTCACACAGCGTTTTCACCGCTGGGTGTCGAGAGATAGGGTTAGGGTTAGGTTTCCCTAAAAAAGTTACCCACTAGATCAGAGACAGAAAACAGTGCAATAAAAGATCACAAATATTCACTTAAGATCCTCATCTGACTCACAACAAATAAATCAAAACAAATTAATATATGACTGCATAATCTCTGATGATTGTCACTGTAATTAATAATACAATCATGACCATTAAAATTAAAACTATTATTTTTGTTTGAAATTGACAGCTGTTTGGGGGGATTATTTTATGCGGACAAAATACTTTTTTCCTTCTTCTACTCAGTCACTGTAATGGTTAAACAAAGCAAGTACTAAGGGTATCTGGTCTATACTACATACAAATATTGTACAAGTATTTGATTATTTTCTAATAAAAGAGTCCAATCTTCAGCTGGGATCTGGATAATCCAGATTTTTTTTTTTTTTAACAATCCCTTTTCAAATCTAATATGATACCTCAAATCTGATCAAATGTATTTTGTACAACTGGGCCTTGGAAATATAATGCATATTTTATCAACAGTTTTTATCCAAAATGTTCTTAAACCCAGAGGCTTTTTTTCCAGCAGATGTCATTCTTACATAACTCTATAAAGTTGACCCTCCAGCGGCCTCTGCTGGCAGACGGCTCTCTAGTTCTCAGTCGCGCTGTGGACTGTGGGTGTCTGGGACGTTGCCTGGGCTTGTCAGGCTTTAGCAGTGCTGGACTGAACGCGACGCGACGCGACACCTCACCGTGCTCTCTATTGTAAGCCTTCCGCCGTCATCCACGCGTTCTCTTTCCACGCTTTTCGGTGATTCCTGCGCGATTCCTGCGCGTCTGCGGGCCGCGACTCACTTTCGCTTCATCAGGAAGTCATCACATCAGAAATATGATGAATAAAACACGCGGAAGCATCGCTCTGCGCTCACTGAATCACATCAACACGAAATACTCAACAGCAGCATGTTCATTTAGAGCGTCGTCAGTTTTTTAACATCTACTGAAATACTGACTGATGACATATAAAGCATATGCATCATTCACAGAATATATCATAATTAGAATAATTAGAAAACTTTTTATTTGCACAAAAATAACTAGTTTGAATTAATATTAAGACTTATTCTTTGTGCCAGCACGCTTTGCTGAAATGCATGGACAGGGCAGAGAAACTTCATCATGTTTGTTCCTCAGGCATCATGTCCAGTCGAGGTGGGAAGAAGAAGATCTCCAAGACGTCCAGGTCTGCTAAGGCTGGTGTGATCTTCCCTGTGGGACGGATGCTGCGCTATATTAAAAGAGGGCTTCCCAAATACAGGATTGGTGTTGGAGCTCCAGTCTACATGGCTGCAGTACTGGAGTACCTGACAGGTACGATGCATCTGTAACCATCTATATCGATGCACTGCATCAGAAGCCTTTCTGTCCTCTTGAAGCTCTTCATGCATGGTGCTTTCAGCTGAAATCCTGGAGCTGGCAGGCAATGCAGCCAGAGACAATAAGAAGGGCCGCGTCACACCCAGACACATTTTACTAGCCATCGCCAATGATGAGGAGCTTCATCAGGTAACAAGTTCAGGATCAAATATTCTCAAACCACGCATATGCAAAAATCACAGGCTTCTATTGAAAAATTGAGTGTTTTTGATGTAATGTTGTAATAATATTGGAAATTGATCTACACCTGACAACTTTGTAGATAATGCCAGAGGAAAAACTGGACATACGCTAAACGACTGAGGATCACACGCTATCAGACTCTCACAACAAACTCATGTTTCATTGCTAGAATAAGTATGACGAATGTCTAAAATTGGCTCAAAATACCAAACATGTTTGAAAACCTCAGACTGGATGTCCATCATACACTACGTGATTTTCTGTGAAATCTGTCAACTCAGACCTTCAGACTGGCACTGATTTTTGGCATCTAGCGTTGACTTGTCTATTGTCAGAAGTCATGTAGTGTATTCCAGCCTTTATTGTTCCACTCCTGGCCTTGCCTAAGCTTTCACGCAGGCGTAATGGGGCCATTCTTCTGAAGCCTAAACAGTCTGCTGTTCTTCCGCCACCAAGGACAAGAACCCCTAGGCCTCTCTCTCTCTGTCTGTCGCATGGCTCACTGCATGGGCATTTTTCTTATGGTCGGGGCCCCTGCTGTCAGCTCTTGCAGTCCGATGAATCCAGCACCTCTGCCACTACAGACACATTAAAGGAATGTGTGGATGAGGGTCAGAGGAGGGATCGAGGCACGGTGAGATTGTGAGAGGTGGATGCCTTTCAAATAGGTCAGATCCTCTCACAATAAAGCCTAACCATGAGAGAGAGGGGTAGAAATGGGGGCATGAACTGAATAATGCCCCTGTGCCAATTAGGACCATGAATGAGATGCCTGCTAAGCAGCGTGGTAAACAGGTCAGAGCAGGGTTAAACTGTGTTTTCAGTGCAGATATGCTGGATGTTCAAGTGTGATGTACAGTGGGTGGTATAGGAAGTATTCCTTATTTGTTTGATTTTGCTGGTGTTATAAAATGTTTTCTCATTAAAATGTTTTATTGCAGTCTTATATTGACCGATATAGTTTTCCTTGTTCATTAAGTGAAAAAACATTTTTAAAATGTAATTAGACACACAATGTGTGCACCATTAGTGCTTGAGTCTGTTTTGAAACTCTCAGACTTACTGTAATAATTTATCCAGCCTGGCATCTACAGTACAGGGGTGAAGGAGCAGAAGCACAAACCATTCACCTCAGCTCAGGGTTAGAGCTATAAATACCATCTGCTCTTCCTCTCCTTGTCTTTATCATTCCCTGTCTCTCTTTCTCTGCGTCTGTCCCTTCTGACTTATACCAGTGCAGCTTGTTCATGTTGTAGCAGTTTGTTTGTATGATGTGTGCATTGAAAGCAGAGACATGAGTGGGACAGCTGTCGTCTGATTGGTCAGACAAGAGAAGTTGAATGTCTCAGGAGCCCGGGGCATTTTGGGCAGGTGTTTTTATAGTGATCACATCACTCTGTTCTGTTTGATGGTGATACGGTGTTATAAGCCAGCCATAAATTAAAAGTCGCATGAATTGATAATGTGTTGTCTATGCAACATGCTATAGATCTTATTGTGAACAACTGATTTATGTATGTTTAATTTTTGTTTTGACCTTGTAATTGACCCTGTTAGACTACAGTATTGTCAATAGGCTTTATTAATCACATGCTTTTATTAGGCACATGCTGTAAACTTCTATGAACTTCAGAGTAAAATCACCTCCTGACAAAGAGGAGAAATACCTGCTGATACAAACTCATTGACTGTGCTTAGACTTTGTCCTAACTGATCGCTTTCTCTCTGTCTCACTGTCAGAGTACAACAATGGAGGAAACTGTAATATGGGAACAGCACACGGTGACTCTTCACAGGGTGAGTGTTCAACATTGGCTCTTTTTCATCTTCATCTTCAATTTTCTTCCCCTCTACATTTTCCTACCTCACCATTCCTCATCCAATGTCCCCAATGTTCATATTTAGCCAATCTTAAAATGAATATCTGTTTTTCCATTCTAATGTTCTGATGCCTACATTCATTTGTAGAATGCAAAATGATTGATTTTAGTTTTTAGTGAGATATAAAATATAAAATAGTTATTTTTTTAGTAGCATCTAAGTAGTGTCTAATGTTGATTTTGGCCATGAAAATTATTCGCTGATATGTGTATTATGGGTAATAACCAGAATATTAATATTAGTGCATCCCTACTCTTTCTATTTGTCTTTCTTTCCTCCCTCTCCTCTCTCTTCTCTTTTGGGATGGCTAGTTACAGGATGTGTGGTCATTGAGTACACAATAGCCGATCCCCCAGATGGCAGGAAGCAGTGTGTGAGAGGACAAAATGCCTGCTCTGCTCCACTTCCTGTTCCTTTTCCTCTTCCTGAATGTTCCTAGGCTCAAACCTATCTAAACCAGAGTCTGAGAACGAGTCAGAGATTATGCAACAGTCAGTTGGGCACAGTATTATTAAGCCCCTCGTTCTGTAAGAGCTGGAGTACTGTGGTCACTCACACACATCTTTGATCGGTTTCATAACCTGATGTCTGTGTAACACTTTAGTTCAGTCAGTCCCACTTGTGACCTGTTTTTTGATGTACTGACAGCCTAGACAAGATAACAGGTGTACAAGCGTTAAGCCTTTTACTGGGTGCTTTTTTTTTATAGGTGGAATCTGTGTAGCTGTGTCAGACCGCTCCTGGCTAACAGTATTACATAGCTGTTACTCTCCGCAAAATAAACAAGGCTGTATTCTTTCCCCCTGTGATTATATGTGCTCCTCACCTGCTCAGGCTCTTGTTATGATTTATAGCTGTTTGTGTTTAGAGGAAGGCCAGATGGTTTGGATGGCAGAGAGAGGTAGAACAGACCAGTGCGTGTGTGAAGACGCCCAGTGACATCAGGAAAGGCTCTAAACAGAGCTCTGGCCATCTGTCTGCAGTCTGTCTGTCACTCTCTACCTCTTCAGTCTCATCTTCCTT
>NW_015554047.1:173657-194121 GCF_001515605.1 Sinocyclocheilus anshuiensis
TTTTGTTTTTAATGTTGATGTTGCAATGCTACTTTTTATTGTCGCTGCCAACTAACTTGTCACATGCACAAACTGTGTTCAGATGTGTTCATGTCAGAATAAAATACGACAGAATCATATTTGTGCGCTGATGATCTCGTTCACTCAGAAAAAGTGGATGTGTTTGAACTAGCCTAATTACTGCTTAACATCTACTGAAGTCTCTGAAATACTGACTGATGACATATAAAGCATATGCATCATTCACAGAATATATCATAATTAGATTAGCACATAAACTTTTTATTTGCACAAAAATAACTAGTTTGAATTAATATTAAGACTTATTCTTTGTGCCAGCACGCTTTGCTGAAATGCATGGACAGGGCAGAGAAACTTCATCATGTTTGTTCCTCAGGCATCATGTCCAGTCGAGGTGGGAAGAAGAAGATCTCCAAGACGTCCAGGTCTGCTAAGGCTGGTGTGATCTTCCCTGTGGGACGGATGCTGCGCTATATTAAAAGAGGGCTTCCCAAATACAGGATTGGTGTTGGAGCTCCAGTCTACATGGCTGCAGTACTGGAGTACCTGACAGGTACGATGCATCTGTAACCATCTATATCGATGCACTGCATCAGAAGCCTTTCTGTCCTCTTGAAGCTCTTCATGCATGGTGCTTTCAGCTGAAATCCTGGAGCTGGCAGGCAATGCAGCCAGAGACAATAAGAAGGGCCGCGTCACACCCAGACACATTTTACTAGCCATCGCCAATGATGAGGAGCTTCATCAGGTAACAAGTTCAGGATCAAATATTCTCAAACCACGCATATGCAAAAATCACAGGCTTCTATTGAAAAATTGAGTGTTTTTGATGTAATGTTGTAATAATATTGGAAATTGATCTACACCTGACAACTTTGTAGATAATGCCAGAGGAAAAACTGGACATACGCTAAACGACTGAGGATCACACGCTATCAGACTCTCACAACAAACTCATGTTTCATTGCTAGAATAAGTATGACGAATGTCTAAAATTGGCTCAAAATACCAAACATGTTTGAAAACCTCAGACTGGATGTCCATCATACACTACGTGATTTTCTGTGAAATCTGTCAACTCAGACCGACCAAAACCTGCAGACTGGCTCTGACGTTCCTGCTCCTGAAACTCAGACTCATTCACTGCCTCATGATCCGTGCTTCTGGAATGAAAGACGATGAAATCATGTTTATTTTGATCAGGTGTGTTTTATGGTGCAAAGATGTGTTCCTGTCTCTGTTTAACGCTGGTGCAGTTGCTGAGGGGCGTCACCATCGCTGCCGGAGGAGTTTTACCCAACATCAACCCAGAGCTGCTGTCTAAGAAGAGAGGATCGAAAGCAAAGCTCGAAGCCGTCATCACTCCTCCACCAACAAAGAAGTCCAAGACCGCCAACAAAGCACCTGTCAAGAAGCTGGGCACCAAAAAGTCCTCAAGAGTAAAGGTATTCATTGAACACTTAACCCTAACATGTTATGCTAACTCTATCACGCCATACTAACCCGAACACATCTTACTAACGCTAATACGTCTTACTAATGCTAACAGGTCATACTAACTCTTTACACATTATACTAACTCTAACATGTCATACTAACCCTAACACGTTATACTAATGCTAACAAGTCATACTAACCCTAAGATGTCATATTAACCCTAACACGTTATACTAATGCTAATACGTCTTATTAACTCTAACACATCTTACTAACGCTAACAGGTCATACCAACTCTTTACACATTATACTAATTCCAACATGTCATACTAACCCTAACACGTTATAGTAACGCTAATACATCTTATTAACTCTAACACATCTTACTAACGCTAACACGTCTTACTAACTCCAACATGTTATACTAACCCTAAAACTTCACACTAACTCTAACACGTTATTTTAACTTTAGCACGCTTTACTAACTCTAACACGTCTTACTAACTCTAACATGTTATTCTAACTCCAAAATGCTTTACTAACTCTAACATGTCATACTAACTTTAACACGTCTTACTAACTCTAACACCTTAAACTAACCCTAACACATTATATTAACTCTAACATGTCATACTAACCCTAACACATAAGCAGTGTCTGGTGCGAAACTTGTTTTTAACCTCCTAATATTCAGCATAGTTAAGCCGTTTATCATCATTCTGAGCTCTCATATCCAGTAAGATTATCACTGGCTGCATTAAGGCAGTGCAGTATAAGCAGAAGTTTGCTCTGCTGTGTTGTTGTTGTGACAGAGACGGGCTGCGATGGCTAAAGCGGGTACAGATGGCAGCACCACAGCGGGCGGCCCGGCCGATGGCTTCACTGTCCTCTCCTCCAAAAGCTTGTTCCTCGGCCAGAAGGTAAAGCTGCTATCATTAGATTACACTCTTACTACAGTAACTGCTCTTTTTTTTTTTTTTTAATAATTAGCTTTTTGTCTATCCATCTTGCTGTTTTATGAAACATCTGTAGCTATTAGGGGTGTAACGATGCACTTGCTATCTTGATGCATCGATTACAAATCCTGCTGATTAATACGCATTGATCTTGAAATATGACTTGTGAGTCATTTGTTTTGGTCAGTAATCATTTTAAAATGCTAAATGGAGACTGAATTGCGCACACTGATCACAGGACAGCCACTGATTTTCTTTGTCCTTTGGAGCACAAATAAAATCTTTCAAAACATCTTTCAAAATACCTTCTTTTGATTTCCACGAAAAAGGTCATACTGGTTTGGTGCAACCTGAGTGCGAGTAAATGTGATTATCAAATGATGAATGATGATATTTGTATTTCTCTCATCAGAAAAAAAAAAAGAACAAAATCAAATATCTGAGACAGGGACCTCTGGTAGAGTCGACACTGAATGGCCTATTTACTTGGGATGAAAATTGAAGATATGAATTCTTGTTTTCTGAGAATTTGAACAAAATGAAGTGAGTTTATGCTTAAAACAAGAACAAATGTCTGTCAACAGGGAATGAAAATGCTCTGGTTACTAACGTAACCTCGGTTCCATGAGATAAGGGAACGAGCATTGTGTTGAACACTTATAGGGGTAAACTCCTGTTTACTCTCATACTGAAGCCTGATTTGTTCACGTTCGTGTAGCTGCGCGAACAAATGGCGCTTCAGCCCACCAAAACGGGTGGAGCTGACTGCTATATAAGTCGGCTCTGAGTGCCATTCGCCAAAATCTTTCAACTGACAGCGACAGTCGTTGACTTGCATGCAGCCTTATAGCACAGCGGCGTATGCAACACTCGTTCCCAAGATCACACTAGTGACCGTTCAACCTGTTGCGTTGAACGATTATGGGAACGCATCCAATAGCGCTGTGCTATAAGCAAGTGCAGAACGAAGTCGCTCTGCGAGCCCAGCCCCAGAACGCCGGTAATGCGGGCTCCTAAAAGGCAAAATCTGTGCCTGTAGGGCAGGGACATCCAAGTTATAAAATCTGGATAAGGCAGATGGCGAAGACCAGCCGGCTGCTGCACAGATATTACCAACTGAACTCCACTGGACCAAGCCCAGGAGGAGGCCATTCCTCTGGTGGAGTGGGCTCTCACTCCAATAGGACACTGTGAGCCCACTGAGGTGTAAGCCAGGGCTATAGCGTCAGCTGTCCAGCAAGATAGTCTCTGCTTTGTGACTGGAGCGGGGCAGCAAGTGGTCTGAGATTCTCGAGTGGCAGGTTGCTGCAAGGAGGCAGGGAATTGACATTTGTGGTATTATTCTTTGAGTATGTGGGTTTGCTATTACAGCAGTAATTTGCTCGGGCACGTGCTGAGTGTGAAGGACGGTGTGAAGGACTTTTTCCTCTCTGCATAGAGATCAAGACGGCTTCTGTGGCACAGGGTCCAACGCCACTCGTGCGGTCCCTGGCGCTTAGGAAAAGTGATAGTGTTTAGCCGTCTGAGGGCTGTCGGAGCCCAGGCCCTGATTTTAACCGAGGCTGAGCTGGAGACAGTGAGGGCTTTGCAGGCTGCTGGGAAGACAGAGCCTTTTGGCTACCTGAACAAGCTGCAGAGCTGGAGCGCTTAGGCGGGAATTAGCGCATGACCTGCGACGACTTCTGTGCTGCAGTGAAGTGCTTTGCAAATATGTCTATGACAAGGCCGCATAACCTTTTAGGGGAGACGGGAGTCGAGGAAGGAGTCCTTGATCTCCTTCAAATCCACGCAACACCAAGCTGACCAAGGCCCAGCCGATTGGGGAGAAGGGTGCCAGGATCCTCTCCGGAATATGCCCAATCCTCTAAATCTGAAGCTGTCAGTGAATATAGAGTCATCAGTGACAGCATTCTCCTCCAGTCCGCATAAAAAAATCAAACCGTTCATTGCTCTTCTACGGCAAGCTGCAGGCTTCGAGCTTCGAGCTTCAGAGTCCATTGAGGAGATGATCTTTGCACTGAAGGAGAAAATTCTGACGAATTGCGCTCAGAGCCGACTTATATAGCAGTCAGCTCCACCCATTTGGCAGACTGAAGCACCATTTGTTTGTGCAGCTACACAAATGTGAACAAATCAGACTTCAGTATCAGAGTAAACAGGAGTTTACCCCCATAAGCGTTCAATGCAATGGGAGAGACCGTTCAATAGGAAACTTGTTTTCTTTGAATTAAGTTGATTTTTCTGGGCCCATTGGCAGATATTTGTTCTTGTTTTAAACATAAACTCATGTAATTTTGATCAGTTTCTCAAGAAAACAAGACTTCTTATCTCATGTCATTTTGCATCTGTATCTTGATTTAAGAAATGTGATTTAATGGAACAGTAAACATTATTTCTATAATCTAGTGTTTCTGATCAAAGCTATTAAAGCCTTAAGCTCATTTGTAAAATGTTTTAAAAAGTAGCATAATAGAGATCTGTTGGAAGTTGTATTTTCATCAGAAATGAATCAAAACAAAACAGCTAATGCGATGTTTAGTTTGACCTCTTATGGTTAAGCACAACACATTGACTGACCACTGACTGACACATACAGTAAGGCAAATACAGAGTGTTTCTACTGTCAGTTTGTGTCATAAACATGCAAAGAAGCCCACTGTCACGCTGTCCAGCAAACATTATTCTGTGCAGCTTTCTTGGAAACTGATGTAAGACATTTAGAGTTTTGTTTGTAGCGTGTGGCCTGCTGTGTAACGCCTCTGCTGTACTCTGTCCTGATCTCTCTCCATCCTGCTGCATGATCTCTCCACAGCTCAATCTCATTCACAGTCAGATCACTAACCTAACCTGCCTTTTACGTGGAAGGGGTTATCAACCCCACCAATGCTGACTTTGACCTTAAAGATGATTTAGGTGAGCGCTTATAGCTGCCATGGAGACTCATGTTCATTCAGATGCTGTAGATCTGCTTTTATGGATCCAGCAGTTCACATCTGGGCCTAATATGGCAGTTTTTGGCTGCCTGGAAATCCATGTGAACAGAGCTCTGGTTAAAGCCAGCATGGTCAGTTTTGTCCATATTCAATCACATTTCCAGGGTCTTTAACTGGTAGATGGGCTAAACTCACACGTCCAGGTCACATTTCACCCCGAAATCAAAAGAAAACAATAATAATCCAATTATCTAGTAGAATCCACCCCAAAACTGTAATGAAATAAATAAATCTCATTCTCATTACTGTCATGGTTTTGTAATTAGCGGCCAAGAACCAAAGGTGCGAATGCACCTATTGTGTCGTCGTCATCTTCTTCTTCTTCCGCTCTTGAGTCTATGGCCACCCATAGAACCGTATGGTAAGTAATTATGAAATTTGGCACACAGATAAAGGACAGTCTCAACATGTAGCACACCAGATTTGGAGTCTCTAACTCAAACCCTCTAGCGCCACCAACTGCTCAAAACTGCACTTACATTTGTGCTAATAACTTTTGAACCATTAGGGCTAGAAACAAAATCCGTCCTATGGTCACACCCTAAAACACCCAATGCCGTCATTTCCCACAATTTAGTATTTGTCTTTTTACGAACTCTTCCTAGACCTTTTGTCTAATTTTCATGAAAATCTAACCATATCCGCTTCAGACCATGTCAATTAAAAAACATGGAAATCAAGTTGATCAGTCAAACCATTTCTGAATGAGCGTGAACAAATTTGTCGAAGAGCTTTCCAAAGTGGACATAAGGCTATATCTCTGCAACGCTTTAGCGTATTCAAACCAAACTTGGTGGGTGTTGTAATAACCATGACCTGAGAGTACCTGCACAGTTTTGGCGCAGCGCCACCTAGTGGTCAGAAGATGTGAAAAATGGCTATTTTTGCAAATAACTTCTTAAGGGTTTGGCCCAAAATCACAAGACTGGTCACAAGACATTCGGAGAGGCAGAATGGTACCCAATTTTCCCATGTCCACCATTTCTGGTGTCGGCCATTTAGAATTTTGTCGCAAAATGCAAGATTTTACAAACTCATTGGCGTATCATTACAAAATTACATGTGTATGTGTTTTCAGCACCATACCCTGATGGTACTTATTACATTTTGTGGCAGCCCCACCTATTGGTCAAAATGATAATGAAATTAAAAAATGAACATAACTTTTGATTAACTTTGCCTATTGGCATGAGACTTTCCTTGATAGATTGCTTGGATCATGACGAGAACACCACAGAACACAGAGAATACCACAACACATCAGTTTGGTAACAGTGCCACCTATTGGTCAAAATTGATAAACCTTTAAATCATATTACTAATGATTGAATTTATGATTTTTTTAGCCAGTCTGAGTAAAATCACCTTAAAATGTCATTAATTACTCATTGTTGAGGTTGGTCTGATTGCTCCTCATTCTGCCTCTCTTGTGCTTGGCCCCTTAATTGGTTCTTGCGGCTACATTTCCCTTTATTCTCAGTGTTGATTCTTAATACTGTAGTACATATCACTGTTTTTATGCCAGTTTGCACATGCTGGACAATTTCGATACATTATTTTGAGTTGTTGAGAGTGATGGTTGAAATAGTCACTGTACACAAAACTTTCCTCATTCAGTATACAGTAGTCAACATTTGAAGTGGATCAAAAAAGTTAATCAAAGTTGTCCTAAAACCAAAATGGACTCTTGTCTTGGGACAACTTTGATGAACTTTTTTGATCCACTTCAAATGTTGACTACTGTATATATTTCATATCACTTCCTCCCAATTTGGTGGTAAAATGTGACCAGGACAGGTTGATGAGATTTACCCAGCAGGTTTTTAGGATCGATCAGTCATCTTATGAATGGATTCAGCAGTCTTGTATGTATGTGTTTGTGTTTCTCCTTCTTTTTACTTTTGTCTTTTCCAGTCAAACCGGTCTTTGTCTACTCGTCATGGTTTGACCTCATTCTCCACAGCTTTTGTCTCTCACTGTATTTGTTTGCCTGTTGTTGTAGCTGCAAGTTGTGCAAGCTGACATTGCCAGCATCGAAAGTGAAGCGGTTGTTCACCCGACCAACTCCACCTTCTACATAGGTGGTGAAGTAGGTAAAGGAGCAGTTCTGCAGAAAACACCACAGCTCTGCCACTTTGACTCAAAATGAATATTGATAATGCCATCTTATAATATTTGCTCATTGAAAATAACAAGGTATGCATCATGTCTAAATAGCGTGGTTGTATTCATGCATAGATTTGATATTAGATTTGAAATGATGACAATTGGTATTTTTGGGTGAACTGTCTCTGTAAAGCATGGCAGTGATTCTGCACACTGTTTGTGATTAAGATGCTCTTGTGTCTAAAGCTGGTGTCACTCGACTCTAAACAACAGATGGCGTGTCGCAATAGGAGATCAGAAGTGACATTAAATCTGCAAATTCACTTCACTGAGTGCAAACGCACACATCGCTACCTCACGTACCTACAGAATGGCCATGACTCAACATATAGCTTAACGTATAACAGCCAGTACATTTGCATAGTCATTACTCAGACTCGTCTGTTAGTTCTGCCTGGGGATGAAAAATCATCCTCATTTGTTAGAAGTCTGTCACAATCACGGCTGAAGACTGGAGACTTCAATCAAAAACAGATGCACTTTAGCAGCAAATCAATATAAAGTTGACTGAAATACGAGTTGAGTTCCACTCAAACATAAACTGTTGTAAAAGACTGAATTAGGATGAAATTTGTTGAATGGCTGCACAGTATTGGAAAAAACTATGATATATATATATATATATATATATATATATACACAAGAATTTTGTATGTATTTTCAATGTAAAAGAACCACCTCAAAAAATCTTGTTTAATAGCCGTAAGATGAAGGGTTTTATTTACTGTTTTTTTTTAATTATTATTTTTAAAAACAATATTAAGCAAGACTAGAAATATATTACTTTTATTATAATACTATATACGATGAAAGCAGCGGATCGTGAGCTGCTCACTGCTCAATTCAGTAATAAATCAGACACGCTGGGTTAGGGTTAGGGTTAGGGTTCGCTGGAGTGACGGCAGCTTTAAACACACGTGTGCTCAGCATCACAGCTCAGTGTCTCTCTCAGGCAGTGCTTTGGAGAAGATCGGAGGAAAGGAGTTTGCAGAGGCGGTTCTGGAGCTACGCAAGAGCAACGGCCCTCTGGAGGTGGCAGGAGGTACATTTACACCTGCTATTACATCTGATCACAAGCTGCGTGAAGTCAGTTCCAGGTGTGAACAGGCTCTGTAATGACAGACAAGATGCTGCTGTTAAAAAAGTCTGATAACGCTCGTTCTTAAAATGCTTTGTCATGCTCTTCAGCCATGCTTTAATGAATTCTCATGGCTTACTTTTTTATTCAGATAAGAGAGTTGATCTTAAGGAGTTGTTGTTAATTGTGGATAAGTTGCAGTATGTTTGATAAGGTCATTTATCCTGATAAGTTCATTATCTTTGTTGTTCCTCAGCGGCCATGACCTCAGGATACGGTCTTCCTGCCAAGTTCGTCATCCACTGTAACAGTCCAGGCTGGGGCTCGGATAAATGTGAGGAGATGCTGGATAAGACGGTGAAGAACTGTCTGGCTCTCGCTGACGAGAAGATGCTCAAATCTGTGGCCTTCCCTTCCATCGGCAGCGGCAGGTACAACTTTAGTTGTAATAAATACAGTAATTAAAGTAATTTATTGCCCTAGGGCCAGATTTACTAAACAGGGCAAATTAGTGTTAGATCGCAATTTCATAAAAGCGCCGATGGGAGGGGAAATTCTGCGAGTGATTTACTAGCAGTGCACACATTAAAAAACACAGACGCAGCAGATCATTTCCATAATGACCAGCGTGATCTACCAAGAGCAGTGCAAATTACCGTCTGCTTTAAAATATGCTTTTTTTGGCTGTTATATAATGGCGCAAATACTAGTAATTTGACGAGCGCAAACGTTGCGTGATTCATTTGAATACTCTCCTCCCATAAATTTTGTGTCTGAAAGGCAAACTCCTATAAATGCATATTTTAATAAGGTCAGGCACAAAAACAACTGCGTCCACATCTTTTCAGAGCTAATTCTGACTGTACTATTTTAACGCCAAAAGATGGTTTGCGCTGGCGCAAGCTGTTAGTAAAACTGACCTCTAATATTAAAGTCAGCATTAAATGGAAATGTAAATTCACTCAATTCAATTCAATCTGTTATTTAAATACAGCTTATTGTGAACAATTTGGTTCTTTTTTTAACCACATTTGTCCTCCTAAACTCCGCCCCCTGCATGCTTACGCTCATCTGCATACGCTTAAGAGCCACGCCCACACTTCAACATCCAATCAAAAACTGGTACATAAAACCAGGTCCCGCACTACATTTTTTGTTTTTCATTCAGATGTACATCATGTGTTCCTGGCTCAGTGGTAGAGCATTGCGTTAGCAGCGCAAAAGGTCGTGGGTTCGATTCCCAGGGATCACATACTGGTAAAAAAAATGTATAGTCTGAATGCACTGTAAGTCGCTTTTAAGCGTCTGCTAAATGCATAAAATAAAATAAAAAAATCATAATATCGAAGAAAAAATTCATCGCAACTTAAAGAATATAAACATTAGGTTGGTTTTGTTAAATAAGTTAGTAGAAGTTAGTAGTTAAAAGATTAATTTAGAATTAAAGGGATATATTTAAACCTCAACTAACAATATTAATAATAGATGTTGCAAAATGCATGTTGTGCATAATGTAAGGGGAAATGTGAAAATGATATACTTAGTAGTTTCCTCATCCATTTGAGATGCTAAATACTAATAGCTAAATGATGATTATTTTTGCCGTTTGCCATCAGATGGTTGTTGAAGTGTTACGGTTCCTGAATACTGTGACGCTGCATGCTTTGCTGTGTTTCTCGTCTATAGAAACGGTTTTCCGAAGCAGACGGCCGCTCAGCTCATTCTGAAGGCCATCTCCAGCTACTTTGTGACAACGATGTCGTCCTCCATCAAGACGGTGTACTTTGTGCTGTTTGACAGCGAGAGCATCGGGATCTACGTGCAGGAAATGGCCAAACTCGACGCCAACTGAAGTAGAAAATCCTCTGTAGATTTCAGAGGTGAAAAAATTATTATTTTATGCTTGATGATGAAGTTTGGGGGGTAAAATATTTTTGGTACTTTATTATAACAGCAACAGTTTGGAGTCTTTGATTTGATTTGATTTTTAACAGAGGGATTGGGTTTTGTGTCGGCACTGCGACTACTGCATAATTTAGTCTAGTTTGTTCTGTTGTTTCAATGTATAATGTGTATCACAATGTTAATTTGCATAAAGTGTATCTACAATAATTGAAAACTAAATATATATATATATGAAGTGCATAACTTGTGTAATTTGTGACTGGTGTCAGCAGATGGAGCCCTTTGTCCAGTATTATATTTAAAATGTGGTCATCTTACATTGAATACAGACAAAAGAGGAACTGTGAAGGAAACATTTGGATTAGTTAGTTTATTTCATACATCCTTTCAGCTACTGTGATGTTTATCCATGTGAATTATGATAGCTTCGGACTCATTAGAGATGAATACTAGAGTATTCTTGTATGTCGGGCAGCAGTTTCGTTGGGTTGATGGTGTAGAGCAGCAGCTCTCAGTTTCTCAGCTCTTTCTCAAGCTCTTATCCCGGGGTTATTGGCAGTCAGCAGCGGGTCAGTTTCCCAGCGCAGACCTCCTCGAAGGGCACCATCTGAGGACTAATCCACAGGAAATACGGGCAGCTCTCTCCTCGCAGGAAAATCTCCCTAAATTCAAAGCATCTGTAGGCACGGGTTGGAAAAGGGCCGCTTTCCCAGAGCTCCAGCAGATGATTTTTTATTCTTTGCATGTAGAAAGTAAGCCCGGCGGGGCAGAGGACTACATGAAATTAAAACAAACATCAGCGGGATCAGGGAGGGTAAATAGCCAGTCATCATGCCAGTGTACATGAAAGGAGTGCAATATAGCCGTCATTTTGAGTGGATGCGGTGAATCTGCTTGTTGATCGCTCGTACTCGTGAAGAATGTCGATGCAATATACTCACAGCTGCTCAGATGTGACTTAGTGCGAGAGAAAACGCAAACTAGGAAAATCCTCATGTGGTACGAATTCACTTCTTTAAACTATATTTACTTATATAGGGCAGTGTTAAATCTCTAATCTGAGGCTGTACTCATGAAAGCCACAAAGCAGCTTGATGTATAAATGCTGGGCATGTGGGAAAACACTCGAAGTCAGACACCTATGGAGGAACTAGTGCATGAAAGTTAAAGAGTAATAATCATTCTTAGTAAAACAGTAAACCTCCTTTTGGTGAAAATATGTACATTTTGAGCACATGCTTAAAACATCCCATGCATTTCGTAACGTACCATTATTCAGTCATCAGACTAGTTAATTACAGACAAACATAAAATAGAAAGTATGCTTGTCCTGAAGGAATGATGGTGGCCGTATTAACATGATACCTCATCGTCTTGATTCTGGGGTTGAATAATAATACATGAAGATCCCTGTAAGGCCTTTGCTGCATTCAGGGCTCTTCATGTGCATATGAAGTTCAGGAGACGGTCATCTCACACCTCTGGACTGAGAGTCCGAATCTTACAGCAGATTTTATCCTGCGGCTCTTTTACTAAGCCGATGGGAACTTGTGCTTTTGGCTCCTGCGAGGTCCTGTACTGCTTTGATCCTGAACCTCCTCCAATATATATGAACACTTGTAGGATTGTGTGGGCCTACAAACCAAACTGTGATAGTTGGCAGCAAGGTGTTGCTATAATCAATATGCGTCAATGCTTATATTTCAAGAATCTTATGGGCTGGAAACTCCTTTCACTGAATTTTGTAGTATTTAAAGCCATTTTAATGTTTTGGAAACCTCTTTTTCGTACTCTAACTAGACTGTCCATCTGATTGACATGACATTTGTGTAACATTCGTGGAAAAAATTATCAAAATAATTTAGATTATCCGCTTTGCCTGGCAAGTTTGAGTGAGTATATATTTTCTGGATGTGGCCCATGATGACTTTTTGCCCTGTATGTTGGGAATCCAGTGTCCAAACCTCACAAAACTTGGAACACATGGACACTAGAACAATATGAAGAGGCACACCAAATTTCATCCATTTTCAAAGCTTGTGGCTGCTATGGTTTAAGAACGTTTGATCAAGGAAATTGAAAATTACAACCAGAGTTCATGTTCTTCCTTTTCTGCAGTTTTCAAAGTCATGTTCTTCCTTTTCCAAAGTGTTTGTACCCCATTAATTGCCACTTACACTATGTTTTTGGTTTTCCATGTATGGTTTATTTCTCTAAAAAACATCGTACTGTACTGCATGAGAACTCCAGAAGCTCAGTGATTTTTTAAGCACTGGGTTCATCACAGAAATCCTACCACTTTGCTCAAGAGTTGCATTAAACCCTAATACAATTTCACTCACAAATTCACACATGCAGTAACTAAATTTTGTATTGAAAGTACATTTCCAGCTCTCAGAATCATTCAGTGATGGCGATGCTTCATTGCGGTGGACCATACCCTGCTGCAGGAGACTACAGCTTGCACAATCCTCCTGGTTTGTGCATTAAACGGCTGGTCCTGTGTGCTTTTATTGGGCTGTGAGGGTCTGGAGGTGAATCTGGAGTCTCTGTGAGTCCAGGGTTAATCTGTAGGCCAGATCAAAGGGTCACCTCCACAGATAAAGCCTGGCCCGTCAGCTTTTCCCTGCTATCTGCAAATGGTTAAACACAGCGTGATTGACTGCGTTCAGCCGGGAATAGAACAGAGGAAGCAATGCATCTTCACACAACAAGTTTGAACACGTAAAAGCACAAGAGACATTCGAGAGCTGCAGCAGAGGGGAAGATTTGCAATGGATAACAGCTCATTTAAGTCTGTTCCTCACACAAAGCCATCGTGTGAAGCTAAAAATCATCTGTGGAGTCTGTGAAAGTAGACTCATGTATGTGGCCGCTGCTTCTCTTTGGTCTTGAGCTTTGCCACACAGGACGAGCCCGTCTGCTGAGGGATTTGGTGGATCAGGATGACCTGCGTTAATCCAGAGAGTCTACAGCATTGTGTTGTCTGCAATGGTGTGACTGTCGGCGTCCTTCATTAGGAAGCCCAACACCTCCAGCTCAACCTCACACACACACACACACACACTCTCATGGGACGAGACCCTCTTATCATTATCCCGTCACTCCTGTCAAACATACAAGCATTCACCACACACAGACACACCCACAGACACATACACACAGCTAGACAAACAAAAGAGCTATATGTACATTTGCCTGGGGGCCATTCAGGATTTGCTGCGACAAAAGCTCTCTAACAAGCTGCAGCTCTCTAACAAGCCGCTCATCCATTCCTGTGACTCCACCCGTGTGTTTTCAGCAGGAGCCTCTGAGCTCATGCATTTTGCAGGAATGCTTCATTTGGCTTCCTCTGGGCTGTTATTGGTGCCGGAAATCAGACTCATCATCGCTGACGAAATAAAATAAACATCAGGTTATGGTGTATAGAATGACGCGGTGCCATCAGGAAGTAAAGACTGTTTATAATGCAGAGTAAATTCAGCATAACAAATGGCAGCATGTGTTTATGCTGAACAGTTCAGTTCAAGCATTTAAAAAAAAAAAAAAACAGCTAGCAAGTTGTCCCATTTATACCCCATGAAGCAATTAGTAGAACACTGAATTTAGTCACATTTTAGATTATTTAACTTCGCTTAGGGTGTATTGCAGAAGAACATATTTCCTAACACTTTTTTTATTCACTGGAATATCAGCCAACACATCATTACATTTTACTGGGTTATATGGAATTGTAATACTACCAATATTTTGAAATCAATGATTTCTAAGAAAATGTATAATTTATCTGCTCTTTCTGTTCAGAGCTCTCATGCATTTCAGTGGCTTGATCCTTTTGAAATAATATATAAGCAGGTGATGTCATATATCTGCTTCATCACATGGTTCTTTTACAGTTTTTATCCGTGTTTCATTATGTTCACACTTATAATCAAGCTAAACAACTTTTGCACTCAGCTTTTACCCTGTAACATTAAATCCCAAAGCAGTGGTAACATAATCAGCACAAAACCTGCTTTTTAAGTGAACAGGGTTGTTTTTTTAAATAATAAATTAAATAAATAAAAAATATATATACTTTAATGTTTAGTTTTTTATAATTTACCAATTTAAAAATATATAATACATAAAATATTTACATTTAGTCATTTAGCAGACGCTTTTATCCAAAGCGTATAATGCATTAATGAAAAATTAAGGTATAATGTGTAGAGTGTATTGAGGAAAGCCAGCAAACAGAGGAGTCTAGTCTGGAAATGACTAAAGCTTGGAAGAGAAGTTACACAGGATATTTAGGTCAGGAAGGGTCTGATTTTTCAGATGTAATAAAGTGCAAGATATAAAGTGCAAACCTGCAGGTCCGGGCCATTCTTAAGATACTCTACTTCAAGGGGCCATCAAACACAGGTTCACTACTGTCCTGGTTGGTGTTAGTATTTTAAAACCCAATTGTACAGTCATATTGTGTTCAATTAATAAGTTAATTATTAAGGCTGGATTTACAAGAAGGTCTGTGTTTAAAAGATTGATCTGAAGATGGCATACTTCATTCAGATATCTGAAAGGTAGGCAGAGATACAAAATGAGATGAAGGGATCATCAGATTGAAAAAACCGATAGAGCCGCATATCATCTGCACAGAAGTTGTACTAGAAGCCATGTGCCTTTATGATCGTGCCCATTGAGTTTGTGTAAATGGAGAAAAGAAAAGGACCGAGCACTAAACCTTGAGGTGCCCCAGTGATTAGCAGAGTCCAGTGCAGGGTTCCAATGCTGAACAGACCGATGCTGTTGTTTGAATGTGAGATATAAACAGGTGTGTTTGATCTGGTCTTCAGCTCCTGCTAAAGCACTGGGAATCTGATAGAGAATGACAAAGACTTGTCCCTGTGTACGGTATGCAGAAACAGAGTCATGCATGTCATAGAGTTCAAAGTGCACAGGCACAATGGAGGGTAATTAAAAGCTTATAGGAGAATATGAGCTTGCCGGTTGTCATCCAAGTCAAATGCAGACGCACAATGTAGAGTCTGAAAGTCTGTGGTGATCTACAGCAATGCTGATTAATGCATATTTACGAGTCACATGCACTAGAATATCAAAGGCAATTTGACAATGACTGCAAAACAAACTATATAGAACACTTAAGTTTCTTCAAAGAGTTCTTTACTTTTACTATTATAAAATGAAATAACTGTAATGCACACTTTTTCCAAACTTCAGACTTCTTTCACAGTCGCGAGCTGTCTAATCATTGCCTGTGTCTAACAAAACTCAAACGTTGTCTAGACTTAGTGGCTAGCGCCGATAATCCCAGCAATATCCAGTAGAATCAATCTGAAACCTGAGATTCACATCCTATAGTTTTCAGGTTGTCTTTGGCTTCTATGGATTAATGTCACAATGTCCTCTGATCCTCGCTGAAGCTACTCAAAAAGCTGCAGACATATTGATGCGTTTTGTTATAGATGGCACTGTAAAAACAGCGATAGACAGCTTTTTTGTCATCCGATGATTTTTTTCCCCATTTCCATTTTGATGATTCCTGCAAAAATGTCCTGTTTGTGTGTATCCGTCTTAGTTTGAGACGCAGCAACTCTTATCTATGAACACTTCTTTTCCTTCCTCTGAACTTGTCTGATGTTGCTTATGTTTTTATTTTCATGTGGCAGTCATTCTTTCCACACAGACTAACAGATCATGGGGTTAGATGAGGTTGTTTTCATCAATTATTGCTGAGATTAGGGATGAAGTTTGTATCAGGAGCGATATAGAAGAGCCGTGGTGTTTGATTCCAGTATATCAAATCCCAAATCAAATTCAGTTCTAAAATGAAAGCTTTTTGTTGAAAAATGCAACTTTAAAAAGCAGTATGGTGTGTCCTATGCTTTTCTGAAATGGCGTCAGTTGTGTTGCAGAGTCGAATCTGAGCAAGCTAATGCCATTTCAATTTAAATAATTATATCACATATAATATAATAATCAACACTATTAACACTACCTACAGTGTAAGGAAGCAGTAGTTTTTTTGTGTTACTTTCTGACTGTTATTCTTGTGTTTGGTTTTAACTTTTTGTTAATTCAGGAGGCAGAGATTCTGAGCAGGACTTGAGTTCTTTTATGAGTTTTGGAAAGAAATGAGGATTTGGATGTCTGAATTTTGAAATGTTTTGTGCCACACAATATTAAGATTAACATAATTAAGAGCAAATCAAACCTTTCAGAATGTGCCTTTCTGTTCTGCTGTGTAACATTAACATTCAACCCTGAAACATTTGTAATGTAATAGTTAGAACATCATTTTTTTTTAAATGTAAGGAAATGCATTTCTCCAGCGGCGATTCGTCCTTCAAGAAGCCCAACAGAGATAACAGCTAGTCTGGATGTGTTATTATAATGCAAGGATTCAGATCAGCAGTATTCCTGTTAGTCAAAACGTCTTTATCTCTGTAGTGCTTTATACAGTACAGATGGTGTCAATGCAGCTTCACAGAAATAAACAGTAAAATAGCAGAATGCATTTCAGTATAAATAAGATTATATGTTTTCGGTAAGTATTTTGGTTCAATTTCTTCTGGAATCAAGAACTGATCTTTTGAGAATATGCTGAATTAACAGCAGAGTTAGACAATGTGAATGGAAAACTCATCTCGGCCATCTTTGAAGAGCATTTGTTCATTTACAGTCATTCTATTCGTTTATAGTTCTGTTTACATGTTCTAAAACTAATGCATGTTTAACCATATTGAGCAGTGAGAGATTTATCGGCAAATAAATGCTATAAATATTACAATTATGAGTGGAATCCAAAGAAAATGTTAAAATGCAAAGATTTCTCATTTGTTCAGTGTCAAGCTTTAACATGAGGGAACAGAAAGAAGAAAACAATGCATGAAACACAACACACCTCATAAATATGAGCAAATGTGCATGTTATGGAGCTGTGTGAAGAACCACACTTTATCTGTAGCCAAGCTTACCTGTGGAGTCCCACAAGGTTCTATTCTTGCTCCCATTGTATTTTCTCTTTATATGCTTCCGTTGGGGAATATTTTTAGGGAACATGGAATTTTTTCCATTGCTTTGCAGATGATATTCAAATCTACTTACCATTAAAAAAGGAGATTTAAATGATTTCGAGGTCTTGGCAGCCTGTTTGAAAGACTTAACTAATTGGATGTCTACAAATTGCATCTTAATGAATCGAAAACAGATTATTGTGTTTGGTCCAGCATCCTCCTCAGTCACTTTAAAAGCAAAGTTCTCTCAAAGTTTGATTTGAAACCACATGTTAAAAATTTGGGCTATATTATAGATAGTCACCTTAAAATGGATAAGCAAGTTAATTCAATTGTTATGTCTTGCTTTTTCCATCTTCGTCAAATCTCAAAAATTAAGCCATTTCTTAATTTTATGGACACAAAAAGAGATTATTCATGCTTTAATTTGATCACGGCTGGACTTTTGTAATTCACTTTATCTTGGTCTTAGTCCTTTCACGTTTGCAGTTAGTACAGAACTCTGCTGCGAGGTTATTGGCCCGCACACGTAAGCGGGAGCACATTACGCCAGCCTCCCTCCATTGGTTGCCTGTAAGATATAGGATTGATTTTAAAATACTTATATTTGTTTATCAGTCTATTCATAAGTATGCTCCTACATACCTTTCTGACCTTATTTCATTTGAGCGTTTGAGGTAGCCGGTCCCAATCTTTGGAATAGCTTACCACAACACATTAGATCCGCAACCACTTTGTCCATTTTCAAGCATAAACTTAAAAACTACTTTTTCTCTCTTGCTTTTAAATAATGTGTATGTATGTGGCCTTTTGTTTTTTCTTCTCTTAACTGTGTTTTAGGGTTAGATTGTTTTCTTTTTGTTGGTATTTAGTTTTATCTTTGAATTGTAAAGCACCTTGGACAATGAACATTGTAATTATATGGTGCTATATAAATAAAAGACTAAGACTGGGTTTATAGCTGATGTTAACTAATGTAAGATAGATATATCCTTCTTATTATGCAGAAGTAAATGTGAATGTGCCAGACTTCCGGTTCATTAGCCGCTAAAGGTAACTAGAAGAATAAAGTGCAGTAAATGGCTTTTTGTGCTACAATCCAGTGTTTATTATTACAACAATACAATAAAATATGATAAGAAATACCAGTTTGCAGCATAACAAGCTGTTTCATACAGCTCAAAATAACTAAAGTGAATGACACCGCACATTCATGTTACAGTGGCCAGTTCTTATGGTAAACATCGAGTGGATGCAATGGCTCAATCTTTTCACACACTTCTGATTCACATTAATAATCATGCAGTGTGAACGGCTGTTAATCACACAAACACGTCTGCCTCAGTCTCAGCAGAAGTGCCTGTTATGTTCAAGTGAAACGATTTATGCATTGATGTATTTTTGAAGGCCTACACTTTGAGAAGCTGGCGCTGTGAGTGAACGCCAGCGGATGGAGAGCTGATATGAGTTCTGCGCAGTGAAGCCCGTGAAAGAGAAGGCGCTCGTCTCATTGGCTCAACTGTAATAACAATGATCAGACACAAATGTGCGCTCGCTAATCAAGAGCATTAAACAAAGGCTGCGACGGAATCAGGCCGCAATCACGGAGCGGTGCGTCTAGCTGGAAATGATATTGTGTATGATTAATGCTCAATTTGACTGGATCTGCACTAGTTAATGGATTAGTGAGTCCAGCTGCTCTGAATTGTGGCGTCTTGAGTTTCCTAGTCAAGGTGGATTCGCTCAATGAGAGTATTTAGAAGATCTGTTTCCTTCTCCACCTCTCGAGTTCAGAGAGAGAGGAATCACGCGCCGGAGCGACGGCTGCAATCATCAGATGCGCAACACAACCCGTTTGCATGCGATTCTATTGAGAACACGTGTTTGAGGCCGATGGATGTTAGAGCTCTTCACAGACACACTGACCCTAGATCAGACTGAAGGGGCATGTTGTCACAGGAACGGGCTGAAGTGATGTTATGGCGCTCTTGAAGTGTTTACTGTGGACTTAAAAGGCAAGAAACTGCACTTGACACGACTGACCCGTCTCGCTCTGGGAAAAATCACAGCGTATTTTCATGTTATATTGATTAATAGTCTGCTCAGCTGATGATCATCACAGACAATTGGCTCTAAATAATTTCTTGATGCTGATAAACTGTTTTTTTTTTTTTATAATAGCAATATCTTAGTTTACACACGTTTTCAGAGAGTTTGTTTTTGCTGCTTTTTTTTTTTTAAATAAAAATGAGATGTGACTTTCTGAGATCTCACTCCTTAAGGGGAATATTTTATAATTCAGGATCAAACAGTCTTCTGTTTTAAATACAATGTCAGTTTTACATAAATTATTTTTGGAACACCACAATAAACAATACATTCACAAGTACTTGCACAGAGACTGTAGATAATGTATGCTTTTTAGACCGTCAAGAACAGTGTTGGGGAAAGATACTTTTAAAAGTAATGCATTACAATGTTGTGTTACTCCATAAAAAAGTAACTAATTACGTTACTTAGTTACTTTGTATGAAAAGTAATGCGTTACGTTACTTTTGCGTTACTTGTTAAATCTGGACAGGGCTTGCTTGTTTGTTTTTAAAATAAAAAAGTTCTATTTTTGGCAAATATAAAAGCCTTTCACACCAAAAGTGAAATGAATAAGCCTCAGGCTGAAGGGAAAGTAAATGTACGTCCGTACAGTAGAATGCAGAAGAAGACATTTCAACACACTTCAGCAATAAAAAAAGACACAAATGTTCGTCTAGAGTAATTTATGCTGCTTATTAGTACGGTTGAACTGGATCATCGAAGGTCAGAAGCAAACAGAATGGGATTAAATACATAAAGCATATTTGTGTTGTTTAACATTTAATTATTGCAGGTTTG
>NW_015554047.1:194264-205863 GCF_001515605.1 Sinocyclocheilus anshuiensis
TCTTGTAAATTAAAAAGCAATGCGTTACTTTACTAGTTACTTGAAAAAAGTAATCTGATTACGTAACTCGCGTTACTTGTAATGTGTTACCCCCAACACTGGCCAAGAAGGGGTTTTTTTTTCTTCAAAAAAATTCCAGTCGTGATTTTGTAAAAAAATGCTCCGGTTGAACATTCAATAACAATGCACAGAATGTGACCCCCAGACAGAAAGAAAATGTTAAAATGTCAAATGAATAGTGTAATATAAAATAAAATAAATTATTTAATTAAATTAAATTTTTTTTGAAGCTGTAATAAAAATGTAAAATTATTAGAAAACATTTTGCAAGAAATGTTTGCGAGACTGTGTCAGTTTTTCTTGCTTTGAGCTTTAAAGCACAATGAGTATGTGATTATTTATGTAAAGTTCAAATGAATATTAATAACATACAATTGAAAAAGGCTACAGATTCAAATGAAGGAAACCAAAGGCTTTCTGATAAATGTTAAATGCCTGATGAATTAAACTGAGGCAGTTATAAAAGCAGAACTGTCAAATAAAAGCTCATTTTCAGTGCTTAATGTGGTTAGACTGTTTTCACTATTTAAAAAATATTTTTTTTCCCACTTGGTTGTTGATGATTCTGTTGGGTGAATATATGGAAAGTGGGACACTTTCTGAACATTTATTGTAGGGCTTTTTTAAAAACATGATCCAAATGGCACAGTATCATTTTAATAGTTAATGGTCTTCACTATACAGAAGAAACAGGAATAAATATGAATTATTAAAGCTAAAGTGTCACACGTTCCATATATAGGCCTAAATAGAGTATATATGGTTTAGTCAGTGTGTGGTGGGAGAGATAAGCGCGGTCTGAAGTGTTGCTGTGCTTTGATGTTGCTCTAATATGGTTTGTAAATGTTGACGCTGTCCAGACTCCAGCTGTAAAACACGAGTGAGAAATCATCGAGACTCAGGTCGTTACGCTGCTAAAAGCTGCTCTGCTGACTGTGAGGAGAGGAGAGGCTGTTCACTTTAACAAACATCTGCTGATTTACACTCAACAAACGCTGACTGAATGTCAATGAAGGGTCAATGACAAAATAAAGACACAACACATGATTTCAAACAGCTTTGAGAAACATTTATTCCATTTTCTAGAGAGGTTTTAAAGTCTGACTCACGTGGCAGAACCATTGAGTGAAAAGAGCGGGCATATTTTTCTGTACGCCTTGAATGCATGTGAGTGCAAACGTCTGAAGCTATTATCAGAGAAAAAGTGTTTAAATATCATTTTAATTAAATTATTCATAAATGTCATTAAAGTTTTGGAAAGAGCTCACAAGGCATTTTACAAAAGCCTTGCCTTGTCGTACCGTGGAAGACTGTTTTAGCCATGTAATAAAAAACAAACAAATAAATAAAAAAAGGTCATTGCACCTTTTATCTCACAATTCTCAAAAAAAAAAAAAGGTCATAGTTAATAGTATAATAATTGTGAGAGATTTTTCTGACTTTTTTCTCTAAATTCTGAGATTATTTTGCTTTTGTTTGTTTGTTTCTGCCATTAAATTAAAAATAAAAAAGTTTTTTATCTCACAATTCTAGTTATAAATTCAGAGTTTATATCCTGCCATTAAAAAATTGCATGACCAAAAGTCACTATTCCTTTTTTTTTGCGGCAACACTTTAGATTAGGAAACACTATTCAATATTAACTAGTTGCTTATTAGCATGCATATCAGCTGTTTATTAGCACTTATAAAGCAGATATTAATGCATGAGCATATTCTAGATTCCTTAACCCGACCCAATACCTAAACATAGCTACTACAACAACTACCTTACTTACTATCAGTGAGCAACAACGAGGAGTTTATTGAGCGGAAACTCTTAGTGAATAGTTAATAGTGAACAATATTTTTGTTATGGTGTGGTGGAAATATTGTGATGTTTTCAGAGCAGTTTCTCTCAGTGAAATCATCACCCGTTTGATGTTTGTTTCTGAACATTTTGGATTATTTGGAGCGTTTTTCAAATGAGGCACTTTTGTTAGCATTTCTCTAAGTTAAAATAATGATAAATGGTTAGGCCACAATGCCTCTTTTTTCTTTAATGAGCCTCATTATGATATCAAGACAATTGTATCACTCTAATGAGATGTATCATTTCATGTATCTAATGTATCATGTTCATCTAATGTATCATTCTAATGAGAATGTGGATATTTGTTCAGTTTGAAATGAGCTTGTGTGTGTGTGTATAACTGTGCGTGTGAGTGTTTGTGTGTGTGTATGTTGAGTGTGTGTGTGTGTAACTCTTCCTCTGACTGTTATTGAAGTCCCATCTCTCTCTAATGCATTCTCTCTGACCTCGGTCGTGTAAATCAAGGAGCCGCTTCAGATCTGCTCATGCAGTGTTTGCAGTGAACAGACCTCAGACGTGTGTGTGTGTGTGTGTGTGTTAAGAGTGATAGATGTGTGTGCATAACTCATAATCAATAAGGGCCTGAATGAATTAATACAATGAATGAAATTAATGAGTAAATGAAATGAAATCCAGTGTTTTGAGAGCACTTGGATGGTTCTGCTGTGATCTGTAACGTGTGAACTGCATCTCAAAACATCCAGGTCACATTCACAGCCGAAGCAAAGGTTTGATTTGTACATGAATCTGAAAAGAGGCTTTGTATAATAAAGCAAACAAAACCAAGAGAAGGCTGCGCATGTTTTCATAACCTTCCGTCGGATTGAATCACTGAATATTTTAAAGAAGAGTGTCTGTGCGCAGATGTGATTGTGTGTTTCTTCAGTCCCTCACACACTATTCAGTCCCTCGCACACTCCTCAGTCCCTCACACACTCTTCAGTCGCTCACACACTCCTCAGTCTCTCACACACTCTTCAGTCGCTCACACACTCCTCAGTCTCTCACACACTCTTCAGTCGCTCACACACTCCTCAGTCTCTCACACACTCTTCAGTCGCTCACACACTCCTCAGTCTCTCACACACTCTTCAGTCGCTCACACACTCCTCAGTCTCTCACACACTCTTCAGTCGCTCACACACTCCTCAGTCTCTCACACACTCTTCAGTCGCTCACACACTCCTCAGTCTCTCACACACTCTTCAGTCGCTCACACACTCCTCAGTCTCTCACACACTCTTCAGTCGCTCACACACTCCTCAGTCTCTCACACACTCTTCAGTCGCTCACACACTCCTCAGTCTCTCACACACTCTTCAGTCGCTCACACACTCCTCAGTCTCTCACACACTCTTCAGTCGCTCACACACTCCTCAGTCTCTCACACACTCTTCAGTCGCTCACACACTCCTCAGTCTCTCACACACTCTTCAGTCGCTCACACACTCCTCAGTCTCTCACACACTCTTCAGTCGCTCACACACTCCTCAGTCTCTCACACACTCTTCAGTCGCTCACACACTCCTCAGTCTCTCACACACTCTTCAGTCGCTCACACACTCCTCAGTCTCTCACACACTCTTCAGTCGCTCACACACTCCTCAGTCTCTCACACACTCTTCAGTCGCTCACACACTCCTCAGTCTCTCACACACTCTTCAGTCGCTCACACACTCCTCAGTCTCTCACACACTCTTCAGTCGCTCACACACTCCTCAGTCTCTCACACACTCTTCAGTCGCTCACACACTCCTCAGTCTCTCACACACTCTTCAGTCGCTCACACACTCCTCAGTCTCTCACACACTCTTCAGTCGCTCACACACTCCTCAGTCTCTCACACACTCTTCAGTCGCTCACACACTCCTCAGTCTCTCACACACTCTTCAGTCGCTCACACACTCCTCAGTCTCTCACACACTCTTCAGTCGCTCACACACTCCTCAGTCTCTCACACACTCTTCAGTCGCTCACACACTCCTCAGTCTCTCACACACTCTTCAGTCGCTCACACACTCCTCAGTCTCTCACACACTCTTCAGTCGCTCACACACTCCTCAGTCTCTCACACACTCTTCAGTCGCTCACACACTCCTCAGTCTCTCACACACTCTTCAGTCGCTCACACACTCCTCAGTCTCTCACACACTCTTCAGTCGCTCACACACTCCTCAGTCTCTCACACACTCTTCAGTCGCTCACACACTCCTCAGTCTCTCACACACTCTTCAGTCGCTCACACACTCCTCAGTCTCTCACACACTCTTCAGTCGCTCACACACTCCTCAGTCTCTCACACACTCTTCAGTCGCTCACACACTCCTCAGTCTCTCACACACTCTTCAGTCGCTCACACACTCCTCAGTCTCTCACACACTCTTCAGTCGCTCACACACTCCTCAGTCTCTCACACACTCTTCAGTCGCTCACACACTCCTCAGTCTCTCACACACTCTTCAGTCGCTCACACACTCCTCAGTCTCTCACACACTCTTCAGTCGCTCACACACTCCTCAGTCTCTCACACACTCTTCAGTCGCTCACACACTCCTCAGTCTCTCACACACTCTTCAGTCGCTCACACACTCCTCAGTCTCTCACACACTCTTCAGTCGCTCACACACTCCTCAGTCTCTCACACACTCTTCAGTCGCTCACACACTCCTCAGTCTCTCACACACTCTTCAGTCGCTCACACACTCCTCAGTCTCTCACACACTCTTCAGTCGCTCACACACTCCTCAGTCTCTCACACACTCTTCAGTCGCTCACACACTCCTCAGTCTCTCACACACTCTTCAGTCGCTCACACACTCCTCAGTCTCTCACACACTCTTCAGTCGCTCACACACTCCTCAGTCTCTCACACACTCTTCAGTCGCTCACACACTCCTCAGTCTCTCACACACTCTTCAGTCGCTCACACACTCCTCAGTCTCTCACACACTCTTCAGTCGCTCACACACTCCTCAGTCTCTCACACACTCTTCAGTCGCTCACACACTCCTCAGTCTCTCACACACTCTTCAGTCGCTCACACACTCCTCAGTCTCTCACACACTCTTCAGTCGCTCACACACTCCTCAGTCTCTCACACACTCTTCAGTCGCTCACACACTCCTCAGTCTCTCACACACTCTTCAGTCGCTCACACACTCCTCAGTCTCTCACACACTCTTCAGTCGCTCACACACTCCTCAGTCTCTCACACACTCTTCAGTCGCTCACACACTCCTCAGTCTCTCACACACTCTTCAGTCGCTCACACACTCCTCAGTCTCTCACACACTCTTCAGTCGCTCACACACTCCTCAGTCTCTCACACACTCTTCAGTCGCTCACACACTCCTCAGTCTCTCACACACTCTTCAGTCGCTCACACACTCCTCAGTCTCTCACACACTCTTCAGTCGCTCACACACTCCTCAGTCTCTCACACACTCTTCAGTCGCTCACACACTCCTCAGTCTCTCACACACTCTTCAGTCGCTCACACACTCCTCAGTCTCTCACACACTCTTCAGTCGCTCACACACTCCTCAGTCTCTCACACACTCTTCAGTCGCTCACACACTCCTCAGTCTCTCACACACTCTTCAGTCGCTCACACACTCCTCAGTCTCTCACACACTCTTCAGTCGCTCACACACTCCTCAGTCTCTCACACACTCTTCAGTCGCTCACACACTCCTCAGTCTCTCACACACTCTTCAGTCGCTCACACACTCCTCAGTCTCTCACACACTCTTCAGTCGCTCACACACTCCTCAGTCTCTCACACACTCTTCAGTCGCTCACACACTCCTCAGTCTCTCACACACTCTTCAGTCGCTCACACACTCCTCAGTCTCTCACACACTCTTCAGTCGCTCACACACTCCTCAGTCTCTCACACACTCTTCAGTCGCTCACACACTCCTCAGTCTCTCACACACTCTTCAGTCGCTCACACACTCCTCAGTCTCTCACACACTCTTCAGTCGCTCACACACTCCTCAGTCTCTCACACACTCTTCAGTCGCTCACACACTCCTCAGTCTCTCACACACTCTTCAGTCGCTCACACACTCCTCAGTCTCTCACACACTCTTCAGTCGCTCACACACTCCTCAGTCTCTCACACACTCTTCAGTCGCTCACACACTCCTCAGTCTCTCACACACTCTTCAGTCGCTCACACACTCCTCAGTCTCTCACACACTCTTCAGTCGCTCACACACTCCTCAGTCTCTCACACACTCTTCAGTCGCTCACACACTCCTCAGTCTCTCACACACTCTTCAGTCGCTCACACACTCCTCAGTCTCTCACACACTCTTCAGTCGCTCACACACTCCTCAGTCTCTCACACACTCTTCAGTCGCTCACACACTCCTCAGTCTCTCACACACTCTTCAGTCGCTCACACACTCCTCAGTCTCTCACACACTCTTCAGTCGCTCACACACTCCTCAGTCTCTCACACACTCTTCAGTCGCTCACACACTCCTCAGTCTCTCACACACTCTTCAGTCGCTCACACACTCCTCAGTCTCTCACACACTCTTCAGTCGCTCACACACTCCTCAGTCTCTCACACACTCTTCAGTCGCTCACACACTCCTCAGTCTCTCACACACTCTTCAGTCGCTCACACACTCCTCAGTCTCTCACACACTCTTCAGTCGCTCACACACTCCTCAGTCTCTCACACACTCTTCAGTCGCTCACACACTCCTCAGTCTCTCACACACTCTTCAGTCGCTCACACACTCCTCAGTCTCTCACACACTCTTCAGTCGCTCACACACTCCTCAGTCTCTCACACACTCTTCAGTCGCTCACACACTCCTCAGTCTCTCACACACTCTTCAGTCGCTCACACACTCCTCAGTCTCTCACACACTCTTCAGTCGCTCACACACTCCTCAGTCTCTCACACACTCTTCAGTCGCTCACACACTCCTCAGTCCCTCAGACACTCCTCAGTCCCTCACACACTCTTCAGTCCCTCACACAGCTAATCCGGTCCTGCTCGTCATTCATAACTCACACCAGCGCTTCAGACAGAGAGCAGAGGTCAGATCTACACCGGGATTTAGAGTCTTATTATAATCGCAAAACGGCGAGCAGCTTTGAGAAACTGCAGCGGCTGAGAAAACGAGAAGAGACTCCCTGGTCAGGACTCGTGTTTATCTCACTGAACTGATGTTAAAACCCTGGCAATGTTTCTCCAGTCCTGTGATGATCCGCTCCTCTCTGACGGGACAGCTGAAGAGGGAAACTCAGATTAGTCCTTCACAAACAAATGGACAATTTAACAAATGCACAAATCAAAAATGTGCACTTTTTCCTCAATCAATGCACAAGGCAATTTTACAAAATAAATCCAATAAAGCACTTCTACAAGATTATTTAGTGAGGCACAGTAAACTAGCATTAGTTTAATTATCCCTAAATAGTGTGAATTAATGAGTTGTGTTGTTCCAACGTAAAATCAGACAGAAAATGTAGAATTCTAAGTATACTTTATATGCCCGTGATTTTTATATTTTTACATCATCGGTCATCAGCTTTTATATTCATCTCATATTCCATTGATATTTAAACAGTATCCACATTAATATCACACTATCAACAATCAACTAATAATATGACATTTTTGTATGTAACGCAAAATTTTTATATTTCTTCAAAAATACTAACAAAAAGCTTTTCTTATAGCTTGAATGTGTTACTACTAACTGCTGTTTGGTTATTACTATTATTATTATTATTAATAGTCACTAGCTTTTGGGTTCATGAGTCATGAAATCTTTGAATTTCTTGCTTAGTATTTTTGTCGTGTTTTCTAGTATAAATATCTAAACTTTCTTTAATCAAGATGCATTTACTGAAGAAGCAACGTGACAAGATATTAAGTTGTGTTCTGAGGAATTTTGCTTAAAACAAGAGAAAATATCTGCTGGTGGGTTAAAACAAGATTTTTTTTACCCCACTGGCAGTTATTTTTCGTGTTTTCAAGCAAAAATGAACAAAATTTTGATAAATTTCGCAGAAAACAAGCCTGCAGTGTATTGGTTGAAATGGGAAGGAAAGTGCTGATGTCTGAGTGACTGGTTGTTTTCTGTTTCCGTCAGTTTGACTGATTCATGAACGTGATTGGTCAGCATTACTGCTCTGATCAGCTGATCAGCCAATGGCAGCGATGAACAGAACAAGAGAGGCGGGACTATCGCACTCTGCAAAAAATCATACAAATATCTAAAGATTCTTAAATCAAGACTGGAGATAGAAAATGACTGAGATATTAAGTCCTGTTTTCTGAAAATTGTATCAAAATGAAGTGAGTTTTTGCTTAAAACAAGAAACAAATCTGTCAGTGGGCTCAGAAAAATAAACTTGTTTTCTCTTTGAGTTAAGTTGAATTTTCTGACCCCAATGTTGCTGTTGCAATAATAAAAGCAGTTGTTGGTAATGTTGTTGTACAATAACAGTATGTGCTAATTAGAATTAATATCAGAATTTTTAGGGCATAACATGGAGGTTTGGTTCCGGCGTTTAATGAGATCCAGACCTGCAGCTGAAGGAGAGGCTAAAGAAGCTGAAGAAACAAAGAAAAGCACCAATAAAGCAGAGTTTTACATATTATACAATGACAGTATTAGCTTTTAAACACGTCTAGCAGAAACACAAAATCTAGAGAATGAAGTATCTGCAGCACAATAAAGATTCTTCGGTATATATATACTGTATATACTGAATATTCTGTATCAAATGCAGAGGAGAAAATATTCAATTATAAACATAAGACAATAACTCTCAAATTATTAGTGTGTAAATTCAATAAAATTGTGTTTTTGTACTGCATGCACAGTATAATTGTAATTATTTAAATGATATAGCACTTATACTTTCTATGAAACCCTCAAATTGTTTGTGCTCAAATGTAGGTGCATTCAAACACAGATGTTATTAAACAAAATCAAAAAGTGGATATATTGAATTATTCATTTTATATCATGAAGTATTTTATATTTATTTTGTTTAGATAATGAATATGCTTTAGGTTTTTGCTTTTTTTAATTTTATGTTGAAAAGTGGAAAAGAGCCACGCTGTTGCTGCGTGGAAACACCTGAAGACATATAATACATGATAAAAAACACATGAATTATAATAAAGCAACAAAAGCTGATGCACTAAGAATATGTTAAGATTGAGAGAAGCTTGTTTGAATCCTAAATCAGGCTCGGAAACAGAATATATGCTCTGTTATATGTAAATACATTTTTTCAAATAATACTGTTACAATGTACAACTCATTTTTGCAAAATTGCACCTGCAATGAAACAACATTAAGACTTTCCAGAGAATGCAATTATTTCTGCACAGCTTCACTGCAGTCCGTCTGTCGTCTGAAGCAGATCAGAAACCCACTGACTGTTAGAAATCAGCTCCAGTATTCAGATTAGTGATTGCTAGACGTGTGTTTTCCAGCGACAGACTCTTAAAAGATCACACCTGGAGCCCCTGACGCTGAATATATGGAGTATATGGAGGAATATAAGCTGGACGCTGTGCAAAGACATTCTCAGCCCTGTTTATGTTCACTAATAACCGCTATACGCTCATGCTAACTGCACAATAGCTAATGTGAGAGGCTCTGAAAGTAAGGAAAGGGCTTAGCACCTACCGAGAGAGAAATGTGGCCAATCTACCTTCACTAACACTCATTTAACTAAAGCCTGAATGTGGAAGGGCAGACAATTAGACAGTGTACCACATCAATTATGTATATAATCTGAAGGTGTAAAACAGGCTCGGTTCAATTAGAGGTCAAGCTCTACGGGATCAGGCCACTGCTCGAATGATTTAATCAGGGCTGTTTTATGGCGCTTTTTAAATAGGAAGTCTTTATAAATGAACACAGTGTAAGTGCAGAGCTAAACCATCACTCTGACAGACTGCTAGAGGAGAGATTTTCTGACAAAGTCACATCTGAAATGATAAAGATAAAACTGTGATTACTGAAAACAGTCGAGTCAAAACAACACTGCAGTGTATTTGGGAATACATTTTAACACTCTCCTTGCATGCTGGTCAAAAATGACAGAATTTTATTTTTTATTTCAATGAAATTATTGTAACCCATTTTAGTTTGATAATGTTTTTAATATAATTTATTGTAATTTTAGGGGTAACAAAATGTTATGGTAATAAATTATATTTATGCAATAGTTATAATCTATTTTTGAGCATAATGAAATCTTCAATTTAATCTGCTGTAAATCTAGAATGCTTTGGAGCACAGACTTTAATCTGGTCTCTTTTTAAAGATGTTGGCAGATCATTGTGAAAGTTAAAGAAGTTTAAGTTTATTGTTATGAATGCAGCACAAAAACCTTCAAATTTTATATGAACAATATATTTGTTTTACTCTGCCTCAAAAATCAAAAATGTAAATCTAAACAAATTGTGTTCCAAATTTGAGGTTGATATCTCAAAAAATGATCTTTCAGTGAGGTTTGTTTGGCCGCAGTACCAAACGTCTCAACTAGATGGAATTTGTTTCTCATTGGTTTCCAATGTGGTCATTTTTAACCACAAACAGTTAACCTTTTCGAATCATGTCCATGATTTTATTATTTTTTTATAAATACATAGCATATAAATACATTTTTCCCCACATAGCAAGTGCCAAGTTTCCAAAGTTTTGTACCATTCTGATTAAGTTAATGTTAAAGGTTTATAAAAAAAACAAAACTTTTTTTTTTTCAGTTTTGACCAGAGGGTTAAAAGTAAAACCCAGTAATTGTCTTATATGAAGTTCAGCTGCCATATATGGAATCTCCATTGCCTAATTTGGAGGAAATATGAGATTTAACGGTGCATAAGAGGGCCTGAATCAACATATGAAGTTATTTACGAGAAGGCAGATTGTTTCCACTTTCTAAGGTTGTTTTTTAACCTTAAATGCAGCTTAAAATTTGCTTAAATGTCTAAATGTATTGGATATTGTTCTTGAAAATAACTAAAATATATTTTGCCACTATCCTGCAGCAGCCCATGGCTGAGCTTCTCATGAACGCTGTTTCACAAATGCATTTGCCATTAGCCCATCATCGTTCCCTGGGAAGCTGATGTGCTTGTTTTGTCTGCACTGCTGCTTGTGCTCCAGTCTTTAAAAATCACACAGAACAGAATGAAACAGCTGTAACTCACACGAAATAAGCAAACAGATAAAACCACGCAGAACCACAGACTAGAAAGTCACATTATTTCTAATCAGACGCACGCCGTGAAGCTCGGAGCACGTAGTCAGTTCTTTTGCACTGCTGGATTTTCCTGCGTTGTTGTTCGATAAATGCAGGTCAGGCCCGTCTTTTCAGGCTGCTGTGTTTATGTCTTCAGCAGCAGTGTTGAGCAGTATCTAGTTACAGTAATAATATTACTTTTTGCAGTAACTAGTAGTGTAACTAATTACTAATAAGATTTCAGTAATAATATTACAGTTGCCATCCATAAAACAGATCATTACTTAGTTACTTTCGATGTCTCAACACCTACTGATTTGAAGTCCAACGATCCAATAATTCCTAGATTTATATTCATAATTTTCAAGACTCATGAACACATGAAGTCACCAGAGCAGCACGCAAGCTTGGAATACGGAAAAGCGTGTGTGTGAGTGTGTGTGTGTGTGTG
>NW_015554047.1:206112-234030 GCF_001515605.1 Sinocyclocheilus anshuiensis
TGTGTGTGTGTGTGTGTGTGTGTGTGTGTGTGTGTGTGAGAGCGTGTGAGAGAGTGTGTGTGTGGGACAATAACCACAGAAATCAGTCCTGCATATTTTCTCAAAATGATATGAAACATTATATTTGGTGATGTGCAGGTTTTTTGTCACATGCAGCGGCTTCTGATCTTCTTGTAGAACGAGAGGAAAGTTCCTGACTGTGACTCATCTGCAGTCCTTCTGCTTCTGTTTGCGGTTTCGCCACTTATTCTGAACATCTGAGCACTGCAAGCCATGACAGGTTCATCAACGAACAGTTGTTACAGGAACGAGATTGTTTTCACATGCAAGGAGAGACACTTTTGAAACACACTGTGAAGCAGCACTGACATCTCATCGAGTCGAACAGTCTGAGGATCTTCAGTGAGTGGAACACTTCATTACAATTGGACAAATAAATATAATCATAAATAACATTTTCGTTTTTAATATTTTGTTGAGAATCCTTTGCAGGTGATGACTGCCTTAAGTCTGGATCTCATAGACATCAGCAGAGACTGGGTTTCTTCTTTCTGATGCTTTGCCGGGTCTTTACTGCAGCTGACTTCAGTTGTTGTGTGTTTTTCTGTCTTTAGTGTTGTCTTCAGCAGTGAAATGCAGCTCAATCAGGTTGAGGTCAGGAGATTGACTTGGCCATTGCAGAATATTCCACTTTTTTACCTTCAAAAACTCCTGGGTTGCTTTTGCTGTATGTTTTGGGTCATTGTTGATTTGTACTACAAAGCGCCGCTCAATCAGCTTTGCTGCATTTGACTGAATCTGGGCAGAGAGTATATCTCTATACACTTCAGAGTTCATCCGGCTGCTTCTGTCTTCTGTCTCATCATCACTAAACACCAGTAACCCAGTGCCACTGAAGCCATGCAGCTCATGCATCATACTGCTCCACCATGTTTCACAGATGATGTGTGTGCTTTGATCATGAGCTTTTCCAAGCTTTCTCCAGACTTCTTTCTTCCTGTCATTTTGGTACAGCTTGATGTTAATTTCAGTCATCCAACGAATGCTTTTCCAGGAGTGCTCTGGCTTTTTTAGATGTTTTTTGTCAAAGTCTAGTCTGGCCTTGTTTGCAGCTTGTGGTGAAGCCTCTGTGTTTGCTCTGGTGAAGTCTTCTCTTGATTGTAGACACGTCTGCCTCCTGGAGAGTGTTCTTCTCTTGGCTGGATGTTGTGAAAGGGTTTTTCTTTACCATGGAGAGGATCCTCCGATCATCCACCACTGTTGTCCTCGTGGACATCCAGGTATTTTTATGTTTCTGAGCTCACCAGTGCCTTCTTTTTTTCTCAGAATGTACCAAACTGTTGATTCAGCCACTCCTGATGTTCCTGCTATCTCTCTGATGGGTTTGTTTTGTTTCTGAAGCCTAACAATTGTCTGTTTCACTTGTATGGAGAGATCCTTTGACCGCATGATTCACAGCAACAGCTTCCAAATGCAGATGACACACTTAGAATCAACTCCAGATCGTTTACCTGTTTAATTGATGTAGACATAATGAAGGAATAGCTCACATCTGTCCATGAAACAGCTTTTGAGTCAACTGTCCAATTACTTATGGTCCCTTGAAAAAGTGGGGAGGTACATATTAAAGAGCTGTAATTCTTTAACCTTTCCTCCCATTTTGATGAGAATACCCTCAAATCAAAGTTGACAGTGTGCACTTTAAGCCCATAAACATTATATAACTGTAACTTGAATATGTTTTGGTCAGCAGCTAAAATAATAAAAATTGTGCCTGTGTCCAAATATATGTGGACCTAACTGAATATAAGTATATCCAACGGTACAGTACACTCATGTAAAGCCAAAGTATACAGCAAACCTCGACTGCTCGATTGCTTATGTCTGTTTTGTGTTGTTTTGGACTCTTACATCGAGGTTCTGCTTGTTTGGTTTTATAGTGGTTTCCCTCACTGTGTACTGAAGTCCTGCTTTCCCGGTGTTTCCTTCCGAGTTGTTTCATGTGTTTCGGTTTTCCTTTAGTGTTGTTTTCTATCATTAAAAAGCTGCACTCAGATCTGATCCTCATCTCCTTCTTCTTCCTCATCCCTGGCATCACCATATTGTCACAAAATGAACTCTATTATGTGACCACAAATGTGACCGCAAGGCATGAAGATATTAAGATATTATAAACTTAAACATTATGGTTTTCTGTAAAGCTTGTTTGAAATTGTGCTTATAGTGAAAAGTGGCAGCATGAAATATTAAATCATGCACATGCAAAACTGATGTACAGTGCACAAGTGTTAAACAGGCACACCAGACTTTATCTCAGCA
This sequence comes from Sinocyclocheilus anshuiensis, assembly GCF_001515605.1. Classification (NCBI taxonomy): domain Eukaryota; kingdom Metazoa; phylum Chordata; class Actinopteri; order Cypriniformes; family Cyprinidae; genus Sinocyclocheilus; species Sinocyclocheilus anshuiensis. Next base: position 208,432 of record NW_015554047.1, read on the forward strand.
GTCCGGTCTTCTGTCTGCTACCAAACACACTCAGATCATACGTGTCTCCATCTCATGAAGATCCACAGATCATGACTCCTGCACAGCGGGGTCTCAGGATTAGCCTCCTTAAACACCATCCGTCTTATTCACTCCTCCTGGAAAACCACTGGGCACTTGAATGCAAAACGACTCACTTTCCAGCCTCGGATTAGTGTAGCGCAGGCATTTTCATTCGCTTCTTTGTTTTGCATCATTTTATAGCATGGAAACATGCGTTAGACAGCTAAATGAGACTGTCTGTTTTAGTAAGGAGAAAAGTGATCAGGCCGTCCCTTCAAAACAGATCTGAACGGAAACAGAACAAGACGTCAAAAACGGAGAAACAGACCATAACGCCAAAGATTGAATATTGTGTACTTCATCACAAGTGCTGCATGAATCTTGCTGGCAGGAGCGTGGAAAAAGATCCTGTTCGGTGCAGCTGAGAAAACCTGAAGCCAAAAAACGTTTGTCTTATTCATGTGTAAAATGAATACAGCATTGCATATAGCTCCGTTTACAATACAGATGCATTGTATTGTATGTATTGCTCAAAAAATTAAGGGAACACTTCTGGATCAATCACACACTGGATCTCGATGAAGTTGAAAATCTTTACTTTATGTAATTTGTTGAGAATAAAAGGAAACACTTTAGAATACTGTTCCATCATTAATGAATAACTACACAAGAGCACATGAGTAACGCAATATAAGCACTCTAGTAACTACTAGTATCTAACAAGAAACTCTGATTAATGAATTACTAAGTAATAGTGTTTAGTCGAATGTGGTAGTTCACTATTAGCTAATCAGTATTTTTTTCATACCTCCCCAAGAACTAGTAAGAACTACTGTATACAGGTTCATAATTAATATGAATAATGCATAAGGTGTAATTAATTCTAAAGTGAAGGTCATGGTAACCCACTATTAATGAATCAAATATTACCAAATCCTTCTAAAGGAACTACTGATTATTTGGACCAGTATTCTAAAGTGAAGATCATGATAACTCCCTACTAATGACTGAAATCATTGTAAACTTTTGAGGTTTTTGTAAGGTTGGTGACCATCTCTTTCTTACCTTTTTATAATCTGAAGAACCTTCTTTCGCCACAAAGAAGCTTTTTGTGAAACAGAAAGGTTCTTCAGATGTTAAATATTCTTTATGGAACCATTTGAAGCAACTTTATTTTTAAGAGTGTGTGTAGTTATTCATTAACGATGGAACAGCATTCTAAAATGTTACCGAATAAAATGATGTGACAATGTTCAATGGAAAATTTCCCAGAAATGGGACAATAAAGTCTATTCTATTCTATTCTATTCTATTCTATTCTATTCTATTCTATTCTATTCTATATCTCCTCCATGCTCTTGAGACTGTGCATGGAGACACACCAAACCACTTGCGACACCACTGTTCGAACACAAACACAGTGTCCTCTTTTTTTCCTGCTACTGGTTTTAGTTAACAATAATAATCCTGGCCTGAGGTGGGAAAGCATGATTTCTCCAGCAAACTTCAAAAGGTTAACTGAAGCCGAACGGCAGTAGAAACTGTATTTTCACAGCTCAGGCTAAAAGTACTTGTAAGAGCCACAGAATAAGTACTTCATTCTGATCTGTTCTGGCATAAATGCAGTCTTTTGAGAATGACCCAGATATTGAAGAGTTTTGTTTAAGATGATGAGTAGCAGCATTATTTTCAGTGTTATGTCTGTGAAATAAATGGAGCTTGTTTTTTGTAGACGAACGGGAATTCTGAGTCTACATACTTTCCAAGGTCTGCAGATTTCTTCTTTCAGTATTCAACCTGTCAAAAGGGCATATGGTAGTTTTTTCTCTCTCTGTAACTTGTAGCCATTTATAGTGAAATTAAGCAACGAACACTGGCACAAAATTCATTTTTTAAAATGACTGCAGCTCGCTCTAAAGCAGCCATGCCTCACTGCTTGTCAAATGTCTTCCATATTAATTCAGAATTGTCAGCAGTAAACAAATTACAGACATATCCACCCAAGATGTCATACAAGCGAACACACAACAGGATAATTAAGAAGCCCATCAGACAGCCTGACTCAACATGTGCATTTGAGGACTACGAAAACATGACATTTATCACACTTTGTTGAAGCTGAAGTTTCAGGCTGATGACATTTGCAAAGATGGATGATGTTGTTTTTTTGTGTGTTGGGTTAAGGCGTGGACTTTGAAACTTCATGGTCTAGTGGCAACAGTACTGAAGTTCCTGAGATGTCAACTGCATTTATAAGAAAGCTACCGAATGAGCTGTGTGCATTTGATTTAATTTAATTCTATGAATTTAATATATTAAAAATATTCAGGAAGTCCCAAGGTCATGTCACTGCTGCAGTGTCGCGAACGCTCAAACAAACAGAGCGATGTTTTGATAGCAAAGCAGTGTAGTAGTCAAAGTAGTCAACGTATGGATTAGCCTACTTCCATAAAGAACTAAACAATGTATTTGAACATCCTCCCGTCCACCTTTACGCTAAAGTAATGAAATGAGCAATAAGAACAACGTCCCGCATGAGAAGTTCTTCGTCCTCACTGTACTTGTGTAAATGTAAGATATTATTGGTGTTTCTTTGACAAGCGAGTTTGGCCGTTCATCAGAGCTGGATGAAAGATCGTCGAGGTTGGCGTTTCAAGAAATACTTCAGCAGTCTATTGAGTGGCTTGTGTTGGCTGAGCGCCGTGTGTGAGCTTGCCCACCCATTCAACAAATGACGTTCTTTTACTTTCTCTTGGTAGCAAAACCTCCCGCTGACAAATGTGTGTTTTATGTCTGAGTGTAAATAAATGTGATTGCGTCTGTATATGCGTGCCTCTGTATCTTTCTGTTTGTCCTGTCCATTCACCAGCCGCACTCGACTGTAAATGCCGAGAAGAAACCTGCAGGATATTGTTGCCATGTAACAAATTATTTTGTTTTTTTTGCCTTATGTGTATCGTAACGTTTGCCTGGTGGCCCTTCTGGAGGCTTGTATTGCGTGACATTCTGCAGGTTGCTTCTCGTTAGCATTTTTTACCTGGTGCACATAATGAGTCATTAAAACATGCACAGACCACCAGAGAACCCTTCTGTTCTGCAATCATCTCATTTACAATGTCTATTGGAATAGAAGAGCATAACAGAAGCCGTACATGAATTTGAGAGCACTACAGACGTGAGTCACGAGAGTCCTCTAGAGAAGCTTGTATCGTTGGATTTAACGGTTTATGCAAAGCATAATCTCACCATTGTATCGAGAACCGTTTGAAATGGAGCTCATCAAACAAGGCTTGCCGACAACCCGCAGCCATCTTATCTGGAGACTGATGTGCATCTTAATCTGTGTGAGTTGCATGAGAGAAACCAAAGGCCAAGAGCTGAATCTGGAGCAGTGCTGGAGGTGAGTTTACGTTAGTGCCAACTGGGTTACATGTAATCTGGATTATGTAATCAGATTAAAAAAATTAAGTACTTGTAATTAGATTAAATTACATTTTAAAATACTGGTAATCAGACTACAGTTACTTTTTTTATGGATCACATATTATCCCCACAATAGCAATACATTTATTGATTTTTTTATCGGCCGATATATTTGCCGATATTTGACATTTTCAAAATTATCGGCATGAGCTAATAATTTTTTCTGTTTCCCCGATATTTGGATTTTTGTAATTATCATCTTCTGTGTTTGGGTGATATTCAGCAATTTTTTAAATGATCAGTATCGGCTAATAATTTTTTTTCTATTTGTGCTATATTCTGCATTTTTATTATCATTATCGGTTAATTTTTCTGTTTGGGCAATATTTGCGATTTTTTAATTATCGCCGTCTGTACATTTTTTTCTGTTTGGCCGATATTTGTCTATTTTTAATCATCGGCATCGGCCAATAACTTTTTCCTGTTTGGCCGATATTTGGCATTTTTAAATGATTGTTATCGGTTCTTTTTTTCTGTTTGGCCGATATTTGGCATTTTTTACTCATTGACATTGACTAACAATTTTTTCTGTTTGGCTGTTGTTTGGCATTTTGTAGTTACTGGCATCAACTAACAATTTTTTTTTACTGTTTGGCCGATATTTGGCATTTTTTAATAATTGGCATGGGCCAGTCATTTTTTTTTGTTTGCTAGATATGTCAGAGGCAGGACTTTATTTTGACAACTCTGAGAACACCAGCACCTACCACACAATGCTCCCATATCCGTCTCAGTTTAACAGTTCAGTTTAACAACAAATCAAATTTATTGATTTTTTGATACTGTCATAATTTATTGATTCTCCCTAGTTCCTGTTTTTCATCTTTTAAAATTTCCTTTCTAAAATAGTCTACCGCTTATATTCACTCAGAAAGTCTCCAGTTTTGTGGACGTTCACTCAGAGATCAGTCATTAGTCAGGTGTCTACACAGCATTTGACCACTAGATTTACACAAATCATTACAGGTTTAAGTGTTTCAACATTGCATCAGTTACTGATGAACACATTCATTTTTATTTGACCACTCTGTAGGTTATTTAACCATGTATTGCTATGTCTTTTGAAGGCTTTTGTCTTTCAAACACATTAAAATGCACAAATTCACAAACCTTCTTTCATCTGATCCTCTTTCACCTAATATATTTACTTAAATTACACCTGAGATTTAAAAAATATAAATTTTAATAATTAAGTTTTGCATGCTCATGGTTCTCTAACATTGGTTATGGTCACAGGACATGCAGGTAAACAAATAAAACATTTGATTTACTTAGTATGTTTTCGATTTTATGAATTAGGATTTAACGAATTAGCTTTTCAGTAAACTCATAAACCCCCTGCAGTTCCTTCACAAACCCCAGTTTGGGAAACCCTGACGTAAAATAATGTCTAATGCACTTTATTTACATTTACATTTAGTCATTTAGCAGACACTTTTATCCAAAGCGACTTACAAATGAGGACAATAGAAGCAATCAAAATCAACAAAAGAGCACTTTATGTTGTTAATAACAACCCAGACAGCAGACCGTTTCGGCCCAGATCCAGCCCACATCTGGCCCGCATGGATTTCACATGGGCCAGATGTGGGCCGGATCTGGGCCAACACTATGTTGCTGTCTGGGAACAAAGGAATATATTTTCATAATGTAATGGGTTATATTACTAACTACAATTTTTGTCATGTAATTTAGAATCAGTAACGGATTACAATTTGTAAGTAATCTACCCAGCTCTGGTGCCAACACAACTCTGAATCTCCACAGCTGAACCCAATTTACACTCAACAACACACTCTCGGTCTGCTTTGTGTGAATATGAGCGAATGTCAAAAAGACTCGGGCAGTGACTGGTAGCAACCTAATGTGGTTCCAGTGCGAGCAAAGCATGTAAAACACAACAGTGTTTCACAAATGAGAAGAACAGACATGTGCAAGCTTACGGCAGGAGGAGATACAGGTAAAGAGAGCGGGACGGTGGGATTTACGCCGGCGTAAGCCTTCAGAAGCAGCTTGTTAGGACGGCGGCCCCCATTACAGATCCACAGCTCATCGTTCCGCCAAACATACACACCTTCGCTCGCAAATTAGATGGAAAGACTGGAGCTGCACCTCTCATGTATATTTATCCCAAATCCCTGTGGGGACATTCAGGCATGACCCCGCTCCGGCTAACAAACGCAATTTGATATAACATTTGACTTGTTTTTCACCCTTTTATTGCTGTCAATCAAACACCGAATACACATCCAGACCCCTGAAAGCCAAGTCTGAAATGAAAACGTCAAACGTAACTTTCTTTAATGGTGTTTAGCATGATCTTGGATGTAAATCCTGACGGGATATGTGGAATGAAAATGTTGCAGTTGTACAGGTGCCGCAGATATCTAAACACTTTGGTGCTACTTTGCCGTTTGACATAATCACGCATGCATGACTATATAAGCCGCGACGTCTTGACGTTCTTAAAAACAGTTTATCTCTCATATGTTCAATTTGGCAACTCAGCTCATCATTTACTTAAAGTGCAAACTGAGGGATTATGGGATCTAGCTGAGCGCAGACGCTACGGGAGGTCTTTCACAAACTAGGTGCGGTCGCAGTGAAAGAGTGCAGTGTTTTCTTTTCCACGTCTTAAATGTACATTCATCAAGCATTTACTGTAAGCCAGCTCACTTTTCAAGTTCATTCACCTCTGCTGATGAAGACTCTTCATGTGGCCTGATTAAAACGGCATGTAGTGCAAGAATGAATGCATCATGCTGCATGTGGGAAACATTCGGTTGCATTCAGCACAAACTTAAATGACATACTGCATGCAGCAGATCCGCATGGAAACGGAGCTGTATTTCGTTATAAATACAATCACCTTAATTTACGTTTCTCATTATCCCAAAAGCCTTCTGATCCAAAGGCATCTGCTTAAACCCCATTTGGACCCCACTGAGGTTTTCAAAAAAATCTTGACTTAAAGCCTTTATGTATAATGCATAATAAAGGTAGTTTAAATGCATTAATGCACCTTATAATGCATTGTACAATCTCATGAATAACTGTAACCACAATTAATACACTATAACACTTTCCAATTCATTGTTACACAATGCAAGTTCAATGTAAATTCAGTTATAATTATTTACGACAAGATATAATGCATAACAACACGCATTATGAATAACTATAATGCATTATGGCCTTTAATAACCCTTTATGATGCATTATATATATCAAGGCTTTGAGTAAAGTGTTACCAAATCTTCTTTTGTGTTCAAAAGATGAACTACTCCTTTAAGCTGCTGAAGTGAACACTGTAAATGTGCACTCTTTTTTACAGAGATGCCATAGAACAGCAATTTATGGTTTCTCACAGAACCTTTCAGTAAAAGGTTCTTAAAAGAACAATTTTTCTTAGAACAGTTTCACACTATTCAGAACCTTTTGTGCATTTGTTAAAGGTTCTTCTGGAACCATCAATGCCAATAAAGAACCTTTGTTTTTAAGAATGTAGATATAAATTATGCCTAGATATCATTTTTTACTAAATTAGAATGACCTATTTGCATCATTTTAATAGATGAGTTTGAGCAGATACATGGGTTACGCTTTATTCTGATAGTCTACTTTAGGCATTCTACTAATTAACTTTGCAACTACATGTGCACTAACTCTCATTAGAATATTAGTAGACTGTTAGGTTAGGGTTAGTGGAATAAGTTGACGTGTGCATGCAAAGTAGTACCTTTGAATGTCTGAAGTGGACTATTGAAATAGTGTTACCGATACATGTGAACTCCTTTAATACGATTCAAAAGCATCCCAGGATGCATCTCATAACGCTGTCTGAGTGAAATGCCACTCGAGTGCGAGGCTGGATAATGGGCCGAGCCTGTAATGTGAAAGAAGCCACCGGAGAGGGGAGATTATCCGCCTGTCAGACTGATGAAGGGCAGATGTCTCGGCGTGACTGATAGCTCAGCTGGTCTTCAGGTTTTACCTGTCTTGAAGCCAGATTTGCTCGAGGCCTGCTTTTGTTTTGACTGAGCTCCGGAGAGCCATTTCCGAGGAGCTGCATTGATCGCGGGAGACCTTCAAAACGAGCATCGAGCGCCTCTCTTTTCGCTCTCCGCCAACATGTCTGCGCCAGGTGTGTCTACATGCCCCTACAAAGTGTTTGCTTGTCATAGCGGTGAACAATGAGTGACCGCAGCGGGCGTTCCATGAGTCTGAGAAAACAGGAACCGAGACAGAAGGGAGAGTCTGAAGCTCTTTTCTCAAGCCTGTCCACATTCAGTTATTCTGAACGAGAACCTGACTCACTGAGACAGAGACATCTCCTGATTGATGCACACATTAGTCTGGTCACATCAGATCGGTGTTACATGATCATCAGTGTTGGGGAAAGCTACTTTTAAAAGTAATGCATTACAATGTTGCGTTACTCCCTAAAAAAGTAACTAATTATGTTACTTAGTTACTTTTTATGGAAAGTAATGCGTTATGCTACTTTTGTGTTACTTTTTAAATCTGGCCCGAGCTTGCTTGTTTGTTTTTAATATAAAAAAGTTATATTTTTAGCAAATGTAAAAGCCCCTTAACATCAGAAAGTGAAATGAATAAGCTTCAGGCTGAAGTAAAAGTAAATTCAGGTCTGTACAGTAGAATGCAGAAGAAGAAAGTTCAGCGCACTTCAGCAGTAAAAAAGTACAATTGGATGAATAAAATAATAAAATGGGATATTTGTGTTTTTAAACATTTAATTATTGCAGGTTTGCATCATATTCTGAGTTGCATTTCACGTGTTTTTATTCATTTTGAGGAATACTGAATCTGTTTTTTTTGCAAGTGCAATTTTTTGCAAATGCGTGTTCACATTTATTCTAGAACTACAGTAACATCTTACTCCCAAATTCTCTCAACATTTTAAGTAAGAGTGGGACGATACAGGGAGAGATTTTGAGCGTTTCTTGCAGTGTTTTGACACTGAGGTCATTGCGATCATTTCACTTAACACATGTGAAGCTCTGAATGCATCGTATCAAGGACTTCAGTCAAACAGAACCGTGTATCCATACACAGCAAAACACATCTGTTATCTGCCATTTCTGACAAGCAGAACTATGAGTTTGTCCTTTTTAACATATGCAGCTGCATTCTAGAATGTCTTCACTCACCAAAACATGAGCTGTAATGAAATACTGTATTCAGAAGATGTTACATGTGCTCTGTTAATATTAAAGCTGTTTGGAATGTGTTATAATTATACCAATATGGATGTGATCTACATTTTTATATCATGCAAAAGCGCAGAGCAAGCAAATCTGAGCTTTATATAAAATCCCAACACATGGACATTCACATCTGTGGTTTAATGCGAATTAGGTTCTTATACACTGAGGAATCAGACTTCCATCGGTCTTTGTTTTATGATTTCATACTTAAATAAAACTGATGTCCACATTTCCTGCAAACACAAACGCAGCTTATTTGTCTATTGCTTTTCTTCATAAAACAATTTATTTACATTTGCGGAAGCTTAAAAGGACAACAGTGCGTTTTACTCGAGCCAGTCGTTTTCTTATCCTGTTGATAATGTAGGAGTCTCTTTGCCGATCAGATCCGATGTGTAAGCTCGAGAATGAGAATGAGGCTTTAGTTTTCTGTCACACCCTCCATTAGGAGTAAGTGAACTAGCACTAAACGGTTTGGGATGTCATTGCTGCAACTAAAGGCAAAAGGGCAAACAAGCCCATCTAATCACTCCTGAACAATACAAAGGTGTGTTAGGCCTTCATTCAGTCAGTGAAAATATATGCATGTCCATCAGCACCGCAGCTTACATCCATATATCAAATATAGGTATAAACATGCAGTGGCCCCAAAGGTTTCATGACAGCACAAGAACAAGTCTAAAGCAAAACATTCGACAAAAATAATTTTGACTACTGTGTGGTTAGTCAGTGGGTTTGTTGTTAGTTAATGTAACTCTCTGTGTGAAAGTGAGCAGAACTGACTTCATACATGCACGAAAAATCACCAAAACACCAGGAGAAGGATGAAGAAAAGTCACGTTAGTGAAGAGAAAAGATCCAGCAGCATAAAAAGACACCTGATCTGATATTTTAAGAGCTCCCTGAATATTTTCAGTCAGTTACAATCTAAAAACAGTGGATAGAAATCCACACAAGTGTGAAAAATATCAGCATATTTGTGTAATTCTTACAACATCTGCTGAATGTAAAAGATTTGAATTGAATGTTAATCTGGTTAACGCAGGTAAACTAATCGATTGCATTGTCTGTTTCATATCTCACTGATGGTGCTTGAGTTTCATGACAAATGAGCTTTTAAATTCTTCTCAGGATTGTCAGCAGCACATGATTTATATCTGAGAGCCGGATCAGGGCACAGACGATTCATCTTGTAACCGAGAGTTGTGTACAAACTTTACTAAAAATGCTATAATCATTGCAATATTAGACGTCTGGGTGTTGCACATGTCACAAGTGACAGACAGACATCTGTAGCATGAAGCAAACAAAAGACTTCTCTTTCAAACTCTGAACCAATTCAGGTGTGATTCTGTAAATGTCATCCGACATTCCGATCATGTCCTCAGACCCTCAACAAAGACGAGTGAACGGTGACAGGATACGTTTAACATACGAAATCATATGCCACACCGCTGCGCAACAACTCATTTGACTAAAAATACACCTGGAGACTCCTGGAAAGCCGTAACATAAGCTCGTTTCTTTTTCGTAGCCCTGCCAATTTATTCGGCGTGTCTGTCAGCGGCGTCATCCATCTGTAACGCAAAGACGATAATGAAGCTGTCTTCCACTCCGCAGCTGTTTGGCCCTGTCAAGAGCAGATCGCTTCTTTGCATGCGATACGAATGCACTTTGGGTGAGCCTGCAGGATTTCATATTAAACAGGTCGCTGTGAGAATCAGCTGTGGCACTGGTGGAACAAAATGAATTATTCTGCAAGTGCATCTGAACAAAAATGACATCTGCATACGACAATGCAATTAGCTTCTCCCGTCCTGCACACCGACGGCAAGAGTAACACGAGAAGCGTGTCTAAACAATGCTCAGACTGCATGACCAGACACACCAGCAACACTTTTAACACACTTGATATTCCTGGTTTTTATGTTACTTCATTTAAAGTTGCAAATATATGTGTGACCCTGGAGCACAAAAGCAGTCATAAGTAGCACGGGTATGATATTTTAAATTGTACAAATATTTCACTTTTACTGTATTTTGATTAAATAAATTCAGATTTGGTGAGCAGTAAAGATAATTATTCCAAAATGTTGGCTGCCTGCGTGTGTGTGTGTATATATATATATATATATATATGTGTGTGTGTGTTATTTATGGCTGTTTTTACTCATGCAAAAAGATCCTTTGCAGTTCAGATGCCTGGGTCAAAGGATAAAAACAGAAAATGTACCAAGAGACAATCTGTTCCAAATCCAACTGTCTTGAAATACATGCTACTGTCCACCAAAGTACTCAGAGCAGATGCTGATAATGCAGAAGTTCAAATATGCTGGAAGAGATAAGAAGCTCAAACGGCATGCGTACATGTGAAGGATGCACTGAACAGCAGGGACTGAGACTGAAACACATCACAGTTCCTAAAAGAGCAGGATCTGAGCCGAGATAAGCAGCGCTGTAAGCACAGATGCACTGATTTATTGAAAGCACAGACAGGAGGCATGGACGTTTGTATGGATGAGGAATACCGCTGCCCCAGACACAACCAAGCAGGACATAAACACCAGCTGTGTTTACGTGACCTCTGGACAGAGGCACAGAACCTCATCTAACGGCCGTCCTTCATCATGATTAACACATGCACTACGCTACTTCACACGAGCGCCATTAAAAACAGCTCCAAACTCAAGATGTATGGATAACGTATTAGTCTGATGTCATTTAGGAAACCATCTTCTGACTAATAATCTGTTAATGGATTCAATGAATGCAGGTTAAAATGCATGTGCCATATTTTTTAAACATTGTTGAATTTCTGTTGGTTTCATGCATTTTGAGTAATTTGTATGTTATATCAAATTAATAAATCATAGTGACTGGTTGCAAAAATGTCAAGTGGTGCAACCATCAAGAAAGAAGTATTGACATATTTTCCTTAGACCATGACATATGAGTGAACACACTTAATCACTAAATGCATTTTTTTTCCTAAAACTCTATACTTCTAAATGCTTTTTCAAAATGACATTCAAAAAGAATTTTCTGACATTCTTTACCACTTGACAACCTGAACTAACCTTACTTTATAAAAATGATCTGATATTTATGAGACAATCATGAGGATCTATTATTCTCTTTTATTGTTTTATTCTCATATGACTAACTTAATTGGCTTCATTCATGGTGGGTACTCCACACTTTGATTTGGCAGAGATTTTTTCCACCCAAAATATCAATTATGTTTTAACACATTACGGCTTCTTATGTTAAGAATTGAAAACTACATTATGTAACTTTTTTACAGTAGCTACATCACAAAAGCATCTTTAAAGACTGTTCTGCCTTAACCTAAATCACAATAGAAATCCTATAATAATGACATATTTTAGAGATGTCGGGATGGATTTCCCGGGAAACGCATACTTTAATCATGTGTCCTGCTTGTGTCATATGCGTAAATAAAGTAAAGAAGATAAGGCTACTACTGTGTGCAGTGGAAGCAGCTTGAAGCCACAACTATTGAACATCAAACTTAAAAAGAGTTTACAAGCAAAAATGGAAAGCGTCACTTCCCGTAATAACACAAGAATCAACATATTCTGCAGCTGTGAGCTGACTAGGTTCACAAAACAACATCTGTGTGGGTAAAAATACCAGTCTCCTAACCAATTACTACTTTAGTCTATTCACCTACAAATAGCTGTACAAAGTTACAGCTTCCATGATCCTTATCTGATTTAGCAATCAGTATGTCTAATGTGCATTGCCAAACTTTAAAGCAATCGATTTAAACAAGTCAAAGTAGCAGCAACATGTAAGCTCTTACCTGCTCTTAAGACATAATTTCAGATATCCATCTTCCTTAATTGTGGAGTTTTATGCTATTAGTGACATTTGCATGGTATCGCGATCATCTGTAACCATGATCGGCTCGAACATCAGATTAATCCGTGCAGAACAGTGGAGCTGAAGCACGACTCACGAGATCAAATTAATGGCAATATTAATGCACTTTTAAATAAATGACTAGTCATTTATTGGGGGGGGGGATAAAAAATGAGTGACACAATTTACAAACTTTGAATTTCAATGAGCTGAAAACTGGAGGAGAAATGTTTAGTTTCTGTACTAAATTAATTAATAGGGACTAAAATATATATTGGTGCTGTCAAACGATTAATCGCGATTAATCACATTCTAAATAAAAGTTTTTGTTTACATGATATATGTGTGTGTACTGTGTATATTTATTATGTATATATAAATACACACACATGCATGTATATATTTAAGAAAAATATGTTATGTTTAATGTTATATATAACATATAAATTATATGAATATACATATATGCATGTAAATGCATGTAAATATTTTCTAAATATATACATACGTGTGTGTATTTATATATGCATAATAAATATAACACATATATTATGTTTATACTGTATACTGTTTTGCCACACACACACACACACACACACACTCAAGGGAGGTGGTCCTATTGCTGCTCAGGGTCATGCATTTCAGCGGGCAGAACATAGAGCGTAAAGTTGTGCAGTAGAAGCTTTAATCAGCGCTGACCCCATCACCATCAGCCCACTGCCGTCTGCACTGATCAAAGCCTGTCCGCTCACTCCGCCAGCTACATTGGGCCTGAAATATGGCCCATCGGTTTTAGCTGGCCGCGGCCCCTTCTGCTGAACCAAACAATGTGGAGACAAACGCAGCTGCTCGTGCTTCGGTTATTGACAACGGAGGAAGTAGAGAGACAAAGGAGATGAGACAGAGCCAAGAGAGGACAGACCTTAATTAATAGCAAAGAAAGAGCGTAGAAGAAAAGCATGGGCACATTTAGTAAAGAGAGAGGATAAATTAGCAGGAACTATTAAAAGCTCAAATGTTGACAGATACTATAAGCTCATGATAACACATACTAAGAATATTTATCATTTCAAATATTCTCAATGAAAGCAGCGCTGAGGAAATATAGCTTTGACGTTGAACTCAGACTGATAGAGGTAATTCACTCCATGTCACTCTACACTCACATTCATGATGTTTAAAACCTGTTTGGAAAACAAAAATAGATTCATATCATAGCATCTCTTGTCCATAAGTCGACTTTCAAACATCCCTGCTGATAATCCAGTATGAACGCTCATCCGTTTGTTCCAAGTGCACTGGTGGACTAGATGAACCTGAAAAACCATGTTTGATGACTAACTTCGCCAGCAACGTTTTACTAGTGAAACGCACAACTATGCTGGTCCACCAGCTAGACTAGCATAAACCATCACTAACCAACATAAACCAGCCTGGACCGGTATGGGAACTCATGAACAAGGAATGTGAACTAGCACCATGTGCTATAAAAGTCTTTTTCAGAGTCATACTGCATAATGTGTTGTATGATGAAAAAAAATTTATGTAATTAACTGAAAATGATCCCATCCACTACAGCTCTCAGATTCAGTCTAACATGTCATGTTCAGAGCAGAAACTAACATTATGGTATCGCTAAAGAACTACTAAATACCCTGTTAACATGAAGCCCCCCGGCCGCAGCTTCATGCCATCTAAACTCTTTATTTATAGCTCATGGTAGCCAACATATTCATATTTTTGAGTTTTTAATGTTTGTTTGTAGGCTATTTACAGATAATAACTACACAATTTTGATTTTGTGAACCAACAACATTACAGCAGCATCAGAGCGCTGGGTGTCTTAATCACACATACATTTGTTTTAATAGCATTTTAATCGAATTATTAAAATTATTCTGAAAGAAAACTCTACTGTTAAACTAATTGCATGAAGAATATGACGCAGGAGAAGAAAGTTCAACACTATTCAGCAATAACAAAAATGAAACACAAATATGTCAATTTTGCTTATTAGTATGGTTGAATTAGATCATCGAAGGTCAGTTATTGGTTAATAAAATGGGATTAAATACATAAATTATATTTGTCTTATTTAACATATTTAATTATTGCAGGTTTGTATAATAGTCCGAGTTTGCATTTGATCATTTTAATTCATATTGAGGAATACTGAATCTGTTTTTGTGCAGGTGAGATGAGTAAATATTACTCATTACTCGTAAATATGAATATATTTGTTCATATTTAGTCTAGAACTACAGTAAGATCATGTTCACACACAGCGCTCTGCACTTACTCCTGATTTCTCTCACCATGGCAACACCAGAGCTGTCAGTCAAGACATGGAAACAAAGTAACTGGAGTTACTTATTTGAAAAAGTAACTCAGATACTTCCTTATAAATTAAAAAGTAATGCGTTACTTTACTAGTTACTTAAAAAAGTAATCTGATTACGTAAATCGCGTTACTTGTAATGCGTTACCCTCAACACTGATGATTAGTAGCTTCATTACATGGCTAAAAGCATGTGCATTAATATGTTGTCCTCAAATATTTAATTTCAAAATCATTGGCATTAATATGAAATTGCTTGTCCAGTCATCCGGCTCCTCAGGAAGGATTTCCAGCAGATCTCAGCGAGGATTTACTGTTCAGGCCTAGTAACATCAGTGAGATCAGGCTAATCAGTCCGTCTGTCAGCTGGCGTTCCAGTTCATTCCAGAGGTGTTCACTGGGGCTGAGGTCAGGGCTCTGTGCAGACCTGTTCTCACACACCCATCTCACCAAACCGTTTCCGGATGGACCTCTCTGTGTGCCGGGGCCACCGTCGTGTTCAAACAGGAAAGTGCCTTGTGGAAACTCCTCACACAAAACTGGAAGTGCACAATCCCATTGAATGTCATTCTGTGATTTTAAACCCCAGGCTCGTTGGAGAAACATGCCTGTGGCCACATTTATGTAAACCGATATTGCTTCTTGCACAAATGAATGTGGCCATGTTTTAATTCGTTTGCTGTTGCATGTACCGCAGCAGTTCAGAAATTAAACTAAAAAGTTAATGCTCTATAGCGTTCGAACCACCTAAACTAAACCCTACAGTCCCTACCCTAAACCAACCTATAGTGTTAACAAAAGCAAAGGTGATATAAAAAAAAAAACTGAAGCAACCATGCCATTTTATCTTGCTTCTAGAAGTCTTTGAACTATTTTTTCACGTTATTACGAGACTCCATCGCTGTACCAGGTGAGCAACAGAGCAAGTTTACTACATACACCAGAAAAGCCACATGTGGAGCTAGTTATGTGATGCAAACATCAAAATCACAAATCATGCACTATGGTAAACGTGTTTTGAGCTCATAACAGTATTGTGCAAGGAACTGCAATACTAATTATTAATGGCAACACTTAATTTTTTTAATGACAAATTCTCACTAACTATGGCTTTTGTCTCAATAAACACTTAAATCGCTGCTTATTAATAGTACGGTAGTTGTTAAGTTTGGGGGATCTAGAAATATGGTCCTGCCGAATAAGGCTTTAATATGTGCTTTATAGCCTACTAATAAACAGCCAATATGCAAGTAATATGCATGCTAATCAGCGACTAGTTAATAGTGAGAATTGGTCCTTAAAATAAACAGAGACTTTATTGATTTTAAAAATCTGTTTATTTCAGCTGGAAATTGCAGTGAATTTGTAAGTACGGGCGTGTCAGCAATGTCAACAGCTCCAGCTTCATGATACTCACATCAGAAACCCATTTCATTAAGTTCTTTTGCTGCTGAGTTATCAATTTTAGCAGCAGTAGTAAGAACAGATAGACGATGTTTATTTATTTCAGGAGTTATTGGCCCATGACAGCGTCACACTGATGGAATTTTGGCTCTTTGCTTGTATTTTCCTAATTAATGCTGTTCAGTTGCTTTGACACAATCTGTATTGTTAAAAGCGCTATATAAATAAAGGTGACTTGACTTGACTTGACTTGACTCTTTAGTAAACTATATTATATTCCAAAGAGGGCTGTGTGTTTTAATTTAGCATCCATTACCCAGTAAAGTGTGGCATGTTCGCTCAAAGGTGGCTCATTCATACTTGGTCAGAAAACATGTGCAGTAACTGTAACTGAGGTACAAAGTTTTCCCTTCAAATTGCTCTCTTTTTTCATTTTTCGTACCTGCAGACTCTCCTCCGGTCGCTCACGTGCCATCATACTCTGCTCCACTGTTGGTTTTGCATGAGGCTCAGGCACGGCTTTGAGGACAGACCAGGGTAAACGTGCTGTTTAGAGTGACAGTGATCGAGTTACTACACCTCCTAGCTCACAGAACGATCCCATACAAAGTCCTGCTGCCTGAATTAGTCACACATGTTTGCATATGTACACAAACACGCCCAGCAACAAACACACAGGCAAACACGGCCACACAGACACACATGCACGCAACACTGGTGGTCCTGTAAGGAGCGTCTTAATGCCCTCTCTCTGTCTGTCTCCTTTATCTTACCTGGGAGGCCCAGACAAAGGCGTATTCTCTGCGAATAAACAGGCCCTCCTCTCCTAAGAAAACAGCATCTTTGGGAGGAAAATGAACAGCCAAACGGTTAGCCAACATCGTGGTCCGTTTTGCATGCCAAACAGTTAAAGAGTGGAAACTTACCGAGAGATGCATGCTTTTCTACCAAAATGCTTCGTGTTTGAGTAGTGGATTGAGGAGATGTGCATGCAAACAGCGCTTCTTTGATTGCCCCGTCGCACACATGCATGTCTCGCTCTGCCGAGAACCATCACTTTCCATTCTCGCTGAGGAAAGCCAGAGTTCATGCCGTTCATTCACATGTGCCTGGAAGCCCGCAGACAGGAACGAGGGAAGAGTTCAGATCGTTCCCAGGTACCGCGTCTCTGCAGCCTTTTATTGGCCTTCTAAATTAGCCTGTGTTTGGCTTGAACTTTATCAGAGCCCCGGCCGCAGTGACATTGAAGTGCCTCCTGCTAAAGACTGCCATGAACAGCTTTATGGGGGCAGATAGCATTTTATCTGACCATCTAGATAAAAAAGCCAGGGTTGTTCCTGACTGTGGCGCTTGAGAGGGCTTTTCCCAGATCTGGAGCATGTTGAATTCCTAGGCCTGGCAGTAAATTGTGTTTGAGACAGAAATGCTTTTCTGGACAGATTTCACCCTGAAGAGGATGGAATGCACAGCCTCGCCGTACAGAAAATGTAAATCAGCAGGTCATTGTTTCATTCATCATTTTTGGTAAAGATTAAACTGTAAGAGACGATAAACTATCTATAGTTGATGGTACATTTACATCAAGAGGCCAGTCTTCTTCATTATTGCCAAATTTTGCTGTCATCAGGCTTTCTATCCAGTTGATACCCTGTGAAACAGCCACAATAAAATGCAATACTGTATAAGATATAAAATAACCAACACTTTTATGCAGCAATATGTAAAGGCTTTATAAACATATCCAGTGTTCCTTCTTTGCAGATCTGGTTATTACCAGGCATCATGTTGCTAATGCACCTCTCATTCAGGTTTTGTAAATCACTGTCAGTGTGAACGGTTCAAAAACTCAATAGCACCACCAAAACTGCCTGGATTTGTATTTGCATTCACAATTATTTGCCATAAGTGTTTAATTTGCTCTATAAATGCATATATAGAGTATATCAAATTCCAGAGCATGCACCTTTTAAACAGCCCTGAATAGCCAACTTCCTGTTGGACGGAGCCTATGACATGCAGCGTGAAAGTTGTTCGGCTCAATGAGATCTATATGTGTACCGAGTTTCATATCAATACGTGCAAGTATGTGTGAGATATACATATATATATATTGTATGCTTGCTTGTGGCCTACAGGAGGAAGACTTATTCTTCTCATTAGAAATGATTCACCTTATTGTCTTTGGCATGTATATTTTTTGTTCCCTCTCATTTCTTTTGATGTCTGAAATGTTCCAGATTGATCTCAGAGGACATCAGCTGAGAGATGGGCTGCAAATACAGTTTATCATTATCAGACCAAAGAGCACAAACCAGAAAATTCTACAAAAATGAAGATTGGCTGCATGAAAACTGCAGACACGATTCTCTCTAGTCACTAACCTTTAATCTGCAAACTGCAAAATGCATTATTATGATTGTTTATTTTGAAATTTGTTTCAATTTAAAATTGAAGCAGTAACAAAAGAGTCTCCTCATTCAAACTCCTGTGTTACTGTATTTGTTCTGTTTTTTTTTTTTCCTTTCTGAAGCTCTCTCTCTGTCTTTAGCACACACCCTGACAGCTTTTTAATCATCTTTGCAGCGTTTTGTCTCTCTCGACAGTGTGCTTTCTCATGTGAGGACTCCGGCGAAGACCTCACCTTCCCCTCATTCAGAAGCCGTGAAGCGAAGTCTCCGGTGTGTGTCCTCACACTCTGACATCACCCTGCGTTTACTTTGTCTCTTTGTTTGTCCGAAAATTTGTTTAAATATGTATTTTTCACAATGGTAATGTTTGCTCGATAAATCTTATTGTCAGGACACATAAAGAGCCCAGAATATCGAGAGCAGCAATGGCGTAAAAATGCTGAACTCCCACGGATGATGTTTTTCTTCTGTTTTTCCTCATCAAGCCCTGTCAAAACAGCACCTAAAGATACAAGCAGTACAAAAGACAGTTACTGAGGACTAAAGGCCTTTGTGTGTGAAATATCTTGCACAACATATTAATGTAGCTTACATTACACTCAAACTATGTCAGTTTGAAGAAATCATGGGGCTTTAACATATTATTTGGTCACCTCTTGATGTCAAAACAAAGGCTCGGGTCCAGACCTCAAGCAAAATGTTTGTGATTTCCTTGTTGACAAATGTACTTCAGTCAATTGCACACCAATCTCTCTATAAAACAATCAAACGGATGTTTCCACAGCTCATCCGTGCTGGTTTGTTTATTTTTTTACATTAATGCATCGTCCACTACCAGTTTAATATAAAAAAGTTTATTTTTATTCATTATAAAAATATATGCATTTTTTTTAAACATGATTAAATTTGATCAACTATCCATAAACAGTGTGTACTGTCATGTGCTTTACAATGTCATAACTGCTCATGCAAATGAAAACATGTATAAATAATGTTACATCCTCACAAATCACTAAACATACTGACAGGAATTACTCTGTAGTTTCTTGTCGATGTACATTCAGTCTTCTCACCAAGACACTTCAGTCCTACAGTCCAAACAATACAGCACAAGGGTTTTTATTCTCTTGTGTCCCACAGTTGCCTCTGGTTTGCTCACAACACTGCATGAGAGTGAAGTCATCATGGAGTAAACCATTACTGCGACCCGTCTCAAGATTAGCTAAATATTGCACAGCATTATTCAATTCTGCTGTAAAGCAGCTCTAAAAAGACAACAGTAAATGGTCATTATTCAGTTCTCATCCATTAGTGCCTGTGCAATCAAGTCAATAATATTGCTGAATATTAGGAAAAAGAAAATCCTCTCCAGCTCAGAATGACAAAACATGACGGTTAATCTTAGTGATGAATAAACATGCTTTATTAACGCTATATAGAAAACTGAAATTCTATTGCATGATATGCTGCAGAATGCTCATGCTTGACATCTTAACCAGCCACGAACTGCTAGATAGGGCTGATCAGATCATCAGCTGTGGATATTACTAATTCTGAAGAAATGTGACTAGTGCTTATTACAGCAGCAGCACACTCTCCTCAACAACACGCATTGAGGAATCATTCATGTCTGGAGCAGAGATGCTACAGGATGATGGACATGCTGAAGTTTAAAGATTAGAGTTCAAATCATATTAAATCACTTATACAAAGTAGTAATAATGCTGGACTTATCAAATCACTGATAAAGCAGATTTCTCTAGTTGGGACTCTCATATTGTATCAATGAATGAGCATTTAAAGCAGCTGTTACATACAGATGTTAGACAAAAAAACTTGTATGAACTGTGCACTGTTTATTTAATTACGGTGTATTGTATTGTAAGATGTAAGACGTATCATTATACTTACACTGTTATTCCAATGACTTGACAACATTTATGCACTATCAAAGTGGCAATACAATGAATGAATGGAAAAAGACGAATGGAATCAGAAAAATTTGTCCCTTTGAACTGGACCAATGTCCTCTCATTATATCACTCAGAGAGACAGGCAAAAGCTGCAGGAGGACCAGGACCTGTTTGAGGACCTTCAGGAGTTATGGCCTGCCACATACAAGCTGCAGGAACAGAGGCCTCCTGGATTTTCCATAAAACACTCTAGAAAGCTGTTTCCTGAAAACACTATACTATATTCACCCGTACATATCATAGCTGACTGCCTTTATACAGATAGGCCTGTTATAGATGCTTAACAAATTTCAGTTAGCTAAGCAAAAAAATAGATTCCGATCCCGAACCTGCATAATAAAAGGTGGATTTACCTGTGATTACACTGATTTTGTGAAAACCATTATTTTGTTTAATAAAATATGTATTTGCTTGAAAGAAAGGCCATAACCGCATTGCAGATAGTTTTATTTCATTTTCCAAATAAATATCACAAACAGCGGGATAAAAATGACAATGCCCATTTTCTTTTTAAACGAAATTAGCTTTCATCTATAGAAAGCATGACGCTCTGAAAATGCATATCTATAGCACGATTTTTTATTTTTTTATTTTACGTGCTATTTATACGCAGAAACTGACTTTGGCGTGCATACAGTACGCACGTGTTTGACGTGCATATGATATGCACTTTGTTGGCTATTACGAATAAATAAAACACGTGAGGTGTGGTAACCTTGGATTAATTGGAATAATTTACTCCCTTATGCACACTGGGGGTGTCTCGCTCCGCTGCATTAGCGCCCCTCGGGTGCGTGTTTCAATAATTCAGCGGCCCGTATTAATTATTCCTTACATTATACACTGTTTTCAGTTGCAACTTTGTTTTAACTTATGAGCACATTACACTAAACTAAACAATATTAGCAAACAAATTAGAGAATAGCCGAAAACATAACTGACTGCATTTATAAAGTGATGAATCTCGCAGTCATACCTACATATAGCTATGCGTCCGTATTAAGCGAGCATACAGAAGCACTTGAGTGTTTCGAGAACATTATTCCAGAACATCTCATGCTAAACTCCGTTTGGAGGTCAGAAAATAATCTCAGCAAATATACAGAGGCACGACCGGGTAAGGCGCTCAAGCTTATATAATTAAAAGAACACATTTTCAGAGCAGGGCATGCGCCGATGTTAACAGGACAATTTGGAAACCAATTGTGAAGAAGTGCTGCCATTTTCACAAATTTCACACACGACCTAGCTTAGTCAATGCAAAAATATGCTGCCGGTGAACATTGATTTAGGTACGATTTCAAGCGAGTTGAATTTTAATGTTTTTTTGTAAATCCTTAAATGACGAAGCAACATCTCTAAACGTGCCAGTAAACCTTGCTCAGTGCATTTATCTTCCATGCATAATGAGCTCTTCTGAGATCCCAAAACATTACAAAATATTACAATTTTAAATGTAACAGCAAATAAGATTGGAAGTAGCCTAGATGTTACATCAAGACCTTAATGTAACAGTCAGAAATATGCGGCTCTCCACAACAAAGAGCTCGGCTCGGCAGTATTATTTTTTATTAATTTATTTATTTCATTTTTATTTTTTAAAGAGAACATTAACAAGCGAAGACGCCATCCTAATGGTGAACCTCAGTTTATTGTTTGCGTGGCTTGAGGCTCTGGTAGCAGTCATAAAACAACAGAGAAATCAAAGTCTGTTCAAGACCTTAATGTAACAGTCAGAAATATACGGCTCTCCACAACAAAGAGCTCGGCTCGGCAGTATTATTTTTTATTAATTAATTTATTTCATTTTTATTTTTTAAAGAGAACATTAACAAGCGAAGACGCCATCCTAATGGTGAACCTCAGTTTATTGTTTGCGTGGCTTGAGGCTCTGGTAGCAGTCATAAAACAACAGAGAAATCAAAGTCTGTAATTTTGAGAATTTGACCTTTGGTAGCGACCATAAACTATAATATAATGATTGTTATTGTAAGCTGTTTCACTCATTAAAATTTGCTCAAATTTAATTCAGTCATATATTTCATCAGTGCGTGTGTTTAGAAAAACTAGAGGAATATACATAAATATACTGAACATGGATGTCCAATTATTAATAGAGGCATCGATAGTGTGAATTCGAACACTTTTTAGTTCATTATTTTAATTAGTCAATTTAATATTTCTAATATTTTAAATATTTACATTTCTTGTTTTACGCAACTGGTTTGTATTCATTCATTCATTCATTCATTCATTCATTTATTCAAGTGTTAAGTGGTCTTTTAAGACCGTGTAGCTATAGGCTACTTATTTTAAAATTGCAAATATAATACACAGATTCTCTAAGATTTGACATGCGACAATAAAACTTTTCCAGGCAACATAAAGCATATGATTAAAATGCGTAACTGTTTTAATAATCGGTTTCAAAGGAGGATAACAACAAAAATGGAGTAAATAAACTAACCAGAGTGTGAAATAAAAACATTGTATGATATAGCAGTATAGATCTCATAAGTGACCACACACAAAGATCAGCGCGCATATAATGTATATTATAATATATATATAATGTATATTATACACATAATGTAATTTGTGTACTTGATCTGAATTGTCATCTGAGGCTCGTTCTTTGATCAGGCGCGTGACGTCATGCGTCTGTGACGTCACTTCATCTACCTGATAGAGGCTGCGCTGCCGCATCTTCAGCCGCATAAACTTGAACATTGCACGCATTTGAGGAACTATATACTATAAATGCATGGAGACGATTTAATACACGAGAAAAGGAAGCAAACAGCCTTTCAGAGAACTGACACGTGAGTCACTATTCGTCGCTTTGTAACAATGTTTGTTTGGAAGTATTGTTCTGTACTTGTAGGCCTAATATTGTTTAGCCTATATTTTTTTAATTATCGCTGTGCATAACAGGTTTCGTTATAACTCGATAAATCTAAAGGTTTCACTTCAAATGGTGTCCGGTCATCCTGGTGTGGTCAGTGCAGAGCAAACTTGAATGAGCTCAGTATAAACACTGAATATGTAACAATGTAACAGGCTCGTGTTTTGCATGTAGTGCTCAGGTTGAAACATTAGCGGTCTGCAGTTATCATGCACTTCAGTCTGAGCTGCTGCGAAGCACTCTCGATACAGTATGAATAAGAGAAAGATATAGGACACGGATTCGCCAAGTAGGTGATCATCACTAATAAAACAGCCTTGCGACTTCAGTATGTTGTAGAATTTTTATTTGGAGACACCGTCATGTGCGAAAAGGTTGTGCTCCAGAAATATAGTATATAGGCCTATTTCCGTATCTCTGTTAAAATCATCTGGAGTAGGCTATTTTCATATTGCTATAAATAAATACTTATTACTCTGTTGTCATGCGGCGCCTCCTTATGAATGCATCACTAAATAATAGGCTAATAATAATAATAGGCTAACAATATTTAATAATAATAATAATAATAATAACAGCCTATATTTATTTACAACAAAGTATCTGTCACTACTAAGACCAGCTGATGCATAGTCGTAAAAAATAACATCCACACGTCCAACAATTATTCACAGGCTTCTTTAAAGCCTGCTACTGCAAATTATTTAACCGATAAAATGAGTTTTGTTGGTATACATAAATGTATTTAGGTTGATTCAGTGACGTTAAATAATATTTTTGACTTGAATAAAACCAGTTCATTGGTATTGCTATTTTTTGTTACATTTTTTCCAGTGCACGGGCTTCCTTAAAATA
Source organism: Sinocyclocheilus anshuiensis (assembly GCF_001515605.1). NCBI lineage: Eukaryota > Metazoa > Chordata > Actinopteri > Cypriniformes > Cyprinidae > Sinocyclocheilus > Sinocyclocheilus anshuiensis. The sequence continues at coordinate 232,953 of NW_015554047.1, forward strand.
TTTACATCATTAATATTATATTGTGATTATTCATTCATTATTATTATTTATTCGTTTTTCAAATAATATCCGGTTGGTTTAGTGAAGGAGTCAGTCAGATGTGGCTGAGTGTGTGTGTGCGAGCATCTTTATCTAAATTAACCTGAAGGCCAACACCTGAAAATCTGAACTGGCAATATGCGGTCGAAGCTTCGAGTAGTTTAAACGTTTATTAAGAGAGACAATGAGAATGATTAAGTTGTGTGCTTTATTTGGCTTTGCGGTCACCTCTTCTCTTTAAACACCTTTATTTTGCTGTAGTTTGTAATTCGTGACAAATGAACTCACATAGATGTTTTGATGTGATGCTGCGAAGAACTATTCAGCCAGAAAAATTATATAGGCTATCTAAAATATGCAAATGTATCCTCATCTTATATCATCCTCGGTCACATGGACCTAGCTATGATTCCACTCTTTATCTTTATCAGTGCGCTGGTTGGTGTTTAAGCAATGCATTAAACAAAAAAGACACACATGATTGATTATATTTGATTTAATTAAGCTGTTAGACTAACCTATATCAGTTAAGATAGGCTATAATGTCAATTTCTTGAAATATCGAGGACACCAACATTATATTTTCTCCCATTAAAAAAATTCTCGCGAATTGTCATTATAGAAATGCACAGTTTTCTATTACAGATTGTATGAAAATATATAATTCACCTGCAAACTAACGAAACGAATCTTTAGGTCTTTGTCGATGATGCTGTTTTTAGTATATTGACTGGGAAGATTATTTAAATGGATAGTCATTCACGAGAGTATGGCGACTAATGAACCAAAACTAAAGCAACAGATGCAAATACAATTAAAATCAATATACCGCAGATATGGGTCAATCCATACCTAAAGAAGAAAAAGCGTGCGTTATGCTGTCAGATCTCAGCAATTATTCCTGTTAAATGGTTGTGTAAGAGAATATAGTCTGACAGATCTGACTAAATGTTTTCTCCGTAAATTACAATAATGACAAAAATAATAATAATAAAGTATTCATAGAAAATAGGTCAGATGCTAAGGCCAAAAACGGGGG